>NC_061060.1:9090052-9390052 GCF_021917145.1 Hypomesus transpacificus
CCAGGGAATGCTTGGGGAGTGTGTGTGTAATTGCCATATTCAAATGTTTTTACTTGTGTGTCCTTGAATCCAATAGTTGACGCTATTTTCACGCATGATAACTACGTTGTGTGTATGTGTATACATACATTCGTCTGTCCACTGTACATGTTTGTATGTACAGTGTGTCTAGGTGTGTGTGTGTGTGTGTGTGGTGCATGTGTCTTCTGAGGCCACTGAGGAGGAGTATGTTAAGCAGAGGACCAGCCGGTCCAGCAGATGTTCCTAGTCCCAGTAGACTAGTCACAGGAAGACCTTTACTCCTCTTCCTACAGTGCTCGCGCACACACACACACACACACACACACAGGAAGGTGTACTACCCTGGATGGCGCTGCTTTTGTCCTTCTTAGTCCCAGGATTAGCATCGTCTCACTCCGTTAGACTCTCTGACACGCACCCTAAAGTTTTCTCAGTGTTCAGATGGCATCCTGGTATCATGTGGTTGTGGCATGGAGGGTCCACTCTGCCAGATGGGTTATCTTCCACTGGGCTGGAACAAGCTCCAGGTATCCCCCTTTCAACTCATCTGGACTAGACATGTGTCCTCTCTGCTACCGTGTTGTCTGTTTGTTTACCTACTGGCCTGCTGCTGCCCGCGTACCTCATTACGCTCCTTGCGTGGGCGCAGAGGTGCCTGTGAGGAGGTCGTGATCCCCACAGGAGGACGCGCCGAGCCCCAAATGTCATGAGAAAGGTCGCGACTATCACCGCGTCCCGATTCACAGGGCTGATTTATGAGGTGGGCTCAGGGAATGAAGGAGAGGGGCTGGGGGGGCAGATGTGGGGGGGGCTGCGAGCTACACAAAGGTCAGCTAACTTCATTTCAATTAAGCAGGGGGATTGCAGGCATTTGGGCTATATCCTGGGATCCTGCCGGAATGATAGAGAGGGAGGGAGAACACTTTCCAGTAAGGCAGGTGAACCTGGGATCTGTTTCTCCTCACTAATTAGTACCGCAGGAAAACGCATGCGTTTTTAGCTGAGCATCGATTGCATCGGGATATTGAATATAATGAGGGTTTTAGTTTCACACAGGTGGGAATTCTGGTGCAGCGTTGGAAGAAATACAGTACAAAGAACATTAGTTTCTGAAGGTAAAAGGGGGGGGGAAGAAAAGCTTCACTTTACTTCCCCAGCTCTATCAATCAAATTGAATTGTGCCCAAGTTGAAATCTCATCAATTCACTCCGCAGGACTTTCACTCTGCACAGGCCCCCGAAGAAACAAACATGCTGATTAGCCAACAAGTTTCTGGAGTTGGCGACATTTGGAAAGAACAAACTATTTGACATTTTAGATATATGAGGAGATGTTAAGTCACCCCTCCCTCCCCCCTGCGCCCTAGGCAGTCCTAGATAGTCACAAATAGCACCCCTGCACAAAGTCCAAAATGAGTCACAAATTGCTAGAAAATGATTTCCTGCTCCGGGGAATAATAGGGTCCCTGCTCTGCCTTTGATTCCCGCTCTTTTTGTACGACCTCTTTGTTTACCCGTCTGTCTGGCAGACTCTCTGCTGGAATCCCTATTGATGCCTGTCAGGCTAGGTGGCTGGGTTGCCGGGCAGCAGCAAAGGGTGCTGGTGTGTGTTTGTCTTTTTCTCTCTGCTAATTGCCAGCGAGGGGTGGATGTCTGTGTGTGATGTGTGTCAGGGGGTTTCTTCTCACACTATGCAATTTTTCGACTGGACGTCAACAACTTTTTCCCATTGCTTATGTGTGTCTCTCTCTTTTGTCTGTTCCTGTTTCTGCTGCTCTCTCTCTCTCTCTCTCTCTCTCTCTCTCTCTCTCTCTCTCTCTCTCTCTCTCTCTCTCTCTCTCTCTCTCTCTCTCTCTCTCTCTCTCTCTCTCTCTCTCTCTCTCTCTCCCTCTCTCTCTCTCTCTGTGTGTGTGTCAGAAGGGTGATGTGGCGTAGAGGGCACTTCTGTCAGATTTGATGTCGGGGCCCGTGCTGTGACGTGAAGGGCGCTGTCAGGAGACGGCGGAGAGGCAGCGCAGGTACAGCTGCCCTCGCTGCTCTCCCCCGATACACACACACACGGGCCTCCTGGGTTTTAAGGCTGTAGTACTGGGCTTCCTAGTAGCTCCTCTCCTCGACCTGTTGAAACCGCTGCTGCAGATGCTAGTTCATGCTATCTGCTAGCTAGATAGCATGGAGGTGTCGTCTTAAGTTAGGTCTCTTTTCTCACCTTCGCTCAAGTTTGTTTTTCAGGTTCAGTCTTGGGTCAGGGTCTTGATTCGTGCTTCATAGAAACTCACTTTTCACGCAGGCCTCTTGGCTCACTGAAACCACCAACACTTTAATCTCCTCACTATTCCGTTCTCATATTTCAATGTCTCCCAGTAACTCTTTCCAGGAGTAAATGATACAGTCGGAAGTTCAATCAGCTTTTCTGAGCGTGTCGGGAGAAACCATTAGCAAGGTCATGTTGGGATTAATTCACTGGAACTGATGAGGAGGCAGAGCAGTAAAATCAGCCAGCCTAGAATACAGCTCACTAGTATATTCTCTGGATGTCTCTCTTTCTCTGATTTACTCTCTTCCCCCCCCCCCCCCCTCTCTCTCTCTCTCTCTCTCTCTCTCTCTCTCTCGCTTTGTTTCCATCTCCATGATTCTGGCTGCCTCTCTCCCTCTCCCTCCCCTCGCTCTATCTCTTTTCATCTTTCTCCCTCTTCCTCTGCTGATACTTTGGTACACCTACTCCTTTGATGGACAGCAGAAAGAGCAATCTAGGTATTTGTGTGTGTGTGTGTGTGATCTTTCCCTCGGCAGCCCCCTTCCGCCTACACCATGTCCCCACACAGAGGGGGAGTTTGGGTGTGAAACTTTAATGCTAATTGATCCCAAGGAAGTAGCGAGGACACAGGTGTGTAGCCGCTGGCCATGACTGCCCAGAAAGCGGAGAGAGACTGGAGAACAGCAGGACCACTGGGTCCGGCGCACACAAAGTGCCACTGGCTGGGAGATGACTGACCCATTTGTTCTAATCAGAACAGCCCCCGTGTGTGTGTGCGCGTGCTTTGCGTGTGTGTACGCCTGTATGTCAGCGTGCTTTGCATGCGTGTGTGCTGGGTTTTAAACGGGTAAAGCTCACGCAACATGCAGTTCCAGTGTGCCGACTTGGCGCTCTCTAGATGGTCTTTTCCCTTCCGTACACGTCTGTCCTACCTGGAGGGGCTCAGGCTCAGTGCTTCAGGCAAGCAGGTGTGGGAGATTACCTCAGATCCTCTCCTGCCCAGCCCTTAGAGGTATCCCTTATTTGATGGTTTCTTCGCATGTAAATCTCATCAAAAACGAGCTAACAATAGTTTGTCGTGACAGATGCCTAAGCATCTGGCTAGCCATCCACTCTGCGTCTTCAAACTGCTGTGAAGCCGGATTTGACAGAAGGGGTAGTCTGAGCAGAACCATGAAGATGGAGGATAGACAGAGAGAGAGAGAGACAGAGAGAGAAGGGAAGGACGAGAGATGGAGAGAGCCCTCGCGGTGTGAGACCGACAGGGAGAGGTGATGGCCTGTCTCGCCACGGCGGCTTCACCTCGTAAATCCTTAAAAAGACACCGCGGGATCCTAACCAACGTGGCGACGCCGTCGTGTTGAACCAACCAGAGCGTACCTCAGACACGTAGTCGCACACCCCCGCTCTCGCCTCCCCGGCCACCTCTCTGCCAGAATCCTGCTGGGGGGAGACCGGGGCCCAGCAAAGCCCCATTAAAGAGTGATGAGGTTTCGGGGGTGAAGCTCTGTGTACAGCACTTTATTCAGGAACCATCACTTATTTATCCGTGTTGGAATCGTGTTGTTTGCTTGTTTTATTGAAAACCTTGCGGGCAGAGAGGCGACCGGCCTGGCATGTGAGTGCCACATCTCTGGAGAGGCCTCTTTGCTGGAAAAATCCTCGTCCTTGATGAATAAGTGAATGGAAGTGGATGAATCTTTCATTGAAGGAGAAATCCTTTGTCGTTTGTGACGTCTGGGAGGATGTGTTGAGGACCCGCGTGTGGTCGAACACAACCGTAATCCCGTCCACACACGAGTTGATGCACGCCTTCACCTCCACACGCAACGGTTATCGACAGAGAGTGTCAGACACAGTCAAGGGAAACAGATCCCATTGAGCTCCTACAGAGAGACAGCGGACCACATCAGCCGCTGTGCGTATGGATGGTTGACTCCGCTCCGCTCCCTTTGAAAGAATTCCAGTTTCAAGGGCTTCTGCTGATGCAAAATCATAGCTCTTTAACAAAAGCGAAAGCCCAATGCAAGTGTGAACTGAGGTCGCCAATAACAAAAACAATTCCACGGCAAGCCCCTCGGTCTCTCCTGAGTACTGTGAGATCTGGTGACACGGCATGTATGCCACCCCCACCCGGGCCCTGCTGGAAGTCTGTAAACCAACGCACCCAACCTCCCACTGGTAGCCACACTGGCAGTGTTGGAACATACTGTAGCACGACGAGGAAGCGAAGCGCATACCCTCCATGGAAGAGCTGGCTGCTTTGTACACAAGAGGGATAGCCTGCGGATGAATGATTTACGAAAAAAGCGGCATTTCACTGTTTCCTCTAAGCCCACCTAGATAAGGGAGGGGTTGTTTTCCACCAAATGGGCCTTATGTTTTTGAGGAAGGTGAAGTAAGGCTTGCAACCTCACGGATCTCCTCTCTGCTCTCTTTGTGTGCTTAGAACTCCTTAAAAAGAGAGATAAATAAATAAATGATAAACAAGAACATCATTTATTTACTTCCACAAGGCCTGGGAGGGAGGTCCGAGCGGGTTCTGGAAGTTGTTTTGAGAGGTGCATGCCATTGTTGAGCAGAAGATCAGGCAGGAAGACCACCAACTGCACACAACATGTTGTCTTTCCTGTGAGAAAAGAGGGACCGATATTGACTGAGTAACACAGTTACCATTAAAACCCACAGCTGCGACTCTAAGTCAAAGGTAGGGCCACTTTCTCGTCACTGTCAAATAACATAGGTCACCGTTGCCCTCCTTCTCAAGCTGCCCCAGAGCTGCTCCTGCGTCCTCCGGACGTCACTGGCCAATCCTTCTCAAGAGTTAGTCCATCGTCCAATCGTTCCCATGCAATGCAGGAGTTGCACCTGTCAGGTGGGTGTAAGCGTGTTTTGGGGTTGAAACTGTGTGCCTTCTGGTTTTCCTCAGCATCTGTAAAATGTGTGCATGCACTGTGTGTATTTGTCATTGCAGAGTGCACTCTGAAGGTGTCATTGCAGGGCTGGGCCTCTGTGGGCTGTCAGACAGTGAGAGATGCAGCTCCTCTACAGGGCATGCTTTCTGGGCCCCTGTTGTCTATTAAAAGCCCTGCAACACTACTCAGGGCTGTCTGCGCTCGCCCCCAAAGTCCCTCAAGGAGCTGAGAGAGAAGGCGCCGCTCCGTCAAGGAGATGCCCTCCCTTCAAACCTTCACATGCCCTCTCCTCCCATGCTGACATCATTGATGGGATTCAAAGTCATGAAGAAAAGGGGTGGCCATCTTAGTTTGGGGAATGTCAAAATCAGTCTTTTGATAGCACTCCATGGTTGCCACTCTTTGCCTCCACCGCCCTCCGGCCCCGGTCCCAAGGCCAAGGGGTTAAGACATCGTAATGGTGCCCAACCCCCCATTGCCCAGTGATTTATACTGGCTAAAGTGGAAGGTCTCTCTCCTCTTGTCATGTTGAGTGTTTGTATGCATATGTGTCAGTCTCCTGGGAGTTTACAAGGAAAGATTTATGAGAGCACCCCCCCCCTCCTACACACAGAAAGCGTTGACATGCAACACAGTGGTCCACGAGGCAGATTGACTGGGGACCCAGATTGAGATGTGAGTCTCTCTCACCCAGGGCATTCGCTCAAGCTGATGTGTGATGCACCAACGATATCAAATATCTCAGTTTGGCAAACAAATGGAATAAAACAATCTATCGATCCTTCCCTCTCTGCGTGTATCAACACGATCCATCTGTGTTTATCTTCCTATCTGGCTTCCTATCTAAGAGGAGGCTTTTGTGTGTCCGCGAGCCGGCCCCTTTTTTCTTCCTGTATTTGTTTGGTGATCCATCAGTCTATTTACCTTATCATGCTGCCAAACCATCCATTTACGCCCCCATCTGTCTGTCAAGCTATATCTTAGCATCCATTTGTCTAACTATCTCTCAGTCTACTTATCCACCTGTCAGTCATCTGGGTTGCCGTGGCGGCGGCATGGTGGGTTGGCAGGCGGTCCCCCCCCCCCCCCTCCCCCTCTCCTTTCCCCTTGCTGGCAGGAGTATGTCTTCGACCTCATCATCATAGCCTGGTTTAAGCTGCAGACGGCCGCCCATCTTGTCCACAACAATTAGGTTCCTGCCTGGTTATACAGGCAGTCTGCCCTTCATACATACGTTCCTGGGTGGATGTACAGGAGAGCACTATGCATTTAATTATAGGCAAGCCTCAAGATGTCTGTGTTGACACTTGGGTTAGATGGATGGTGAGAGATAATGCATAGGGTGTGGAGCACCCAGAGAGAGAGTTGATGTGCTACACATTTTGTGTGGTATACTGTATGGGTGTGTCCATGGAGGCGAATGATGCAGAGCACGCCTGCTATATCATCATCCACCACGGCCTGGCTCATCTTCGGCAGCACTTTGTGTGTAGATAGCATGTGTCCAGTTTGTCGCAGCAGTGTGGACGACAGGCGCTAGATGTGCCAGCCGGGACGAGCAAGGCCGGGCCAAGCTGAAACAGGTCAGTGCCTTGGCTCAGCATGGTCTGACTAGGGCCTCGCTGGAGCGACTCGGGCCATGATGTCTGCTCTGCCGGGGGCGAGGCCTCCCGTCCAGCACCAATCAGTCTTGGAGGATCATGGCTGGGCTCCCTGGGGCGCCCCTCTGCTGGGCCTGATGGATTACCCGCTCTCCTGGCTCGGGGTCCGGAAGGCCCAGGCCTCTGCCATAGACCCCATCTGTGTCTGCCCTGGTGTCAGCCTGGCCCTCTGGCTATCTGCTTAGGTTCCTAATGAACTCCCATGCACACCGGCGTAGTGTCCACGCTAACGCCCTCCCAGGCCCACTGCTCGGCTCACGTCAGCGGAAACGTTAGTTTATATTTAGTTTTGTTTATTTCAGGCGACTCTCTGTGAGGCTATAAACCAAAGCCAATCGTTCAGACTGGAACAATTCTAACACTCAGTAAAAATATATTTTCAGACTTTATTTTGAAGAATTGTAGTTCATATTTATATTGAAAGCTGCTTCTAGATTCTGCCATGGAGAAGGTGATCATGAATGGAACTTTGGCCTCTGGCAGGGATCGATCGTCTAACTGTTTCCATCTGGCTGTTTGCTGGGGCGCTGGGTGCCCCCTCGCACCAGCCATGCCAGGAAGCATCGTTCCGTTGCAAAGGCATCAAGTCCATCGCATATATTGGAGGGGATTTTCTGAATGGGAGAATTCCAATGAGAAATCAGACATACCGGCAGCCTGTCAAGCTTGTTGTTTTCAATCACAAGTGGAAGCTTGTTAGAAAGAACACATGCTAGGCTTCACAAGAAAGAAAGGAGTTTGGACTTCTCTTCTGAGATTACTCCACATTTACAATACTCTGGCGCACACACAAACACGTACCCACAGACAGAGAGACACACGCTCACAAAAGACAACCTCTCTCTTCCCCTATGCTGTTTTGTCCCTAGTACAAACCTGTCAAAGCCTTCCTGCCGAGGAGATAAACTAGTACTTTTCTTTCCTCTAAAAATAAGCATTTGTTTATGGACATGTGTAGTGATTTCCAGCTCTCCTGTGCCGTATTGTGTGCTGAGCTGTCAGGAGACATTACTCTCAGGCACAGCTCCCCTTTCAGCCATAGTGGCTGGGGAGGGAGGGGGGGGGGGGGGGGGGGGGGAGACAGAAAAAAATTGAGAGAGCAGACAATGGAGAAGGGGGGGGGGGGGGGGGGGGGGGGGGGGCACAGCGGAGGGCAAAGCAAAGCCTGTAGCGAAAAATCAGTTAAGAAGCTTCCTTTTAAATAAGGGTATAGAAGTCCACTGGCGAAGGGAGGGGGTTGAGGGGCCGAGAGAAGTTTAATGGACTCCTGAAGGTGGCTTGGAGCGGTGGGGGTTTGGGGCAGCAGAATGGATGCATTGCGTATCTGGGTCACTCTCCGGCGAGGTCGCCGTGCACATGGCGTGCACTGAGCGGGGCCGTTGTGGCGAGCGAGCGTTGCGATGAGGACGCTAGATAGACGTTCAGGATCCGTTCCACCCTCGTGCTGTCACCTCTCATTTCTCATGTTATGATTTCCCTTGCTTTGAATGCAATTACCCTAATGTTTGTGTCAACAAACTGGCATCTTAGACGCACTTTGTCTTAGTTCACTGTATGCAAGCTGTCAATCCTTGAACTTGAAGCCTGAAAACTACACGCCAAACCAATCTTATCGGCATTGCTTTACGTTCCATGTTGTGTGCATGTTTGGGTTGCTTCATGGTGGTTCCTAAGAGTTTTGGGGTTTGACGAATGTCCCGTCGCTTGTTGTAAACATCCTTAAATCAGGTGGCTGCTTGTCTGAGAAATGGGGGAAGACAGAGAGGGGAAAAAGTGAGCAGAGAGAACAAGAACGAGAGGGATAGGGATAAAGAGGAGAGACAGAGTGGGACAGAGAGTGATGGAGACTGAGGAGAGAATGATGGAGACTTGCGAAGGGCGAGAGAGAGAGAGAGAGAGAGAGAGAATATGAGAGTGATGGAGCCCAAAGAGAGAGAGAGATGAAGACAGAGAGGGGGAGAAGAAGAGAGAGGACGGGGGAATTTCAGCGTCTTGCCTCAGCGTGTTAATCCTCGGCCTGTGTTTCCCTCCGTCACACCGCTCTGATCCCCGCTGCCGCCGACGCGCCCATCAACACCACCACAGCAGCGCCGCGGGGGCCTCCGACCCCCCTAACCCCCCCCCCCCTCAGATCTGCTGGTGCAGAACGCCATGCAGGGACGCGCACCCACATCCTCCACACACGCGTGGCGTGCTGGTGCTCCTAACAGACGGCGCCACAGAGGGCCTCCTGGACGTTCACAAGCACAAGCTGAGCGCCTTTCAAAAGTCGAGGTAAATAAAGGAGACGAAGGGAACAGGGCTGCAGGCCATGTGGTCTGGAGTTTGGAGTTCCAGTCCAGTGAGGAGAGTCAGGGACAATGCACAATGCTCTCTGCCGACACACATGATACAAAGCAGTTGGTCCTAGTGATCCTTTAATCGTCTCTAATGCAGTGTGTGTGTATACATTTCATCCCCAAGTTATCCATCACCCACTGATGGAGTGTATCGGATTCCAAAGGGTTCGCCACTTCCCCTTGTTCTCTGACCTCCCTCTCTCCCTCACTCCCTCCCTCTCTCCCTCCCTCTCTCCCCCTCTCAACTTTTTCTCCCTCTCACCGCTTCTTACCCTCTCACTCACTCCTTCCTCTACCCCCCCCTCTCTCCTTCTCTCACCCCTCCCACTTTTCCCTGCTCTCCTTCTGTCTCTCTTTCTCTCTCTCTCTCTACGGAACTAGAAGTTACCTTTTAGAGATTTGTTTCGGTTTTTCTCTCCTGCCCGTTTCAAAGGAGTTCTCCTGTCTTTTGAAGGAGGGGACCCTGTTTGGTGCAAATCCAGTTTTGCTCCCACCATCTCATAAGTTACAGCCCCAAGAAATAGCTTTTCTCCCCCCTGCATCCCATTTATAGTCTGTATCTTGTTCCCGGGCCTCGCTAGGCCATTACTCTGCAGCCTCCAGTCTGGCAGGAGGGAGAGGGGGAGAGATGAAAGGGAGAGATAGAGGCCGCTGCACCGGCTGCAGTCACTCACCACTCTCACAGAGACCGGGCTAAACATAACGTGTTGACATAAGGCGCACCCCAGATGTAATCACCTATATCGCATTTTGTCTCGTGGAAATATGGAAGTATGGCGTGCAGGTGTGTTCTGCTCGAAGGGTGGCACGTGCGTGTATGACGCTTATTACACACCCATGTCATTGTGACCCTGAGATATGAAAGAGGGCATGTTTCGGGGCAGGTCCAGCGTGCGGGTCCAGTAATGAACTGGGACGTCACATCATCCTTGAGTGGTCCTGTTGATGTAGCGAGCCCCAGACAGAGAGGGGCTCCTGGGAGAGCAGAGGCTTTGATAGACGACTGGCAGCTTTGCTTTTCATTCGGATCACAGGCCTCGCTGATGATGTAATTCCATGTAATTAGCCAAAGATGACAGTAACACAAAAGCCATTATGGTTTTTAATCTCTTTTGGGGAATGCACCAGAGACACTGGGAGGCCTATCGTTCTATCATCACATGACATTTCACTGGAGGCATTCCAGCCAATCAGAGAAAGGCTGCACTGTGTCGTTTAGCTACTTAGTAGTCTTGGTGTCTTCCTTCCGTCCTATATAACCCTTCTCCCATTGAAACTGTTCCCCTGCAGCACAGATCATTGAGATGTACCCTAAATGTGTGTGTGTGTGTGGAGAGTGTCTGCATTTGTGTGTGTATGTACATCACTCCTTGCTCATCCCCTTTGGCAGGCTTAACACTTGGAAAAACAATGCCCAGCGTTTGCGTTTAATTAAGTTCTGGAGAGCAGAACATGTCCCCACTGTAACCAGGAATGCTGTTCTTCTTTTGTCAATTTCCTTTCCCGCTGCTGTGCTGCGCCTAACTCTGAAAGATGTCGCCTCTGGGAGAAGCAGGTAAAGAAGCCATCAAAACCAATGGCAGTAGATTGATGTGTGATCAGTGCTAGAATACCCTTGAAGTTGTCTGGTGAATTTGTGTGTGTCGTGGAATGTTTGTTTCTGTAGAGGATAGCTGTAATGTTCTTCTCCCAGTAGAAATGGCTGCTGTTTGTTCAATTGTTGTGCCAGATTGATGTGGGGGGAAAGATGGCCTTTTATAAACCTGCAGATAGAAACTGAAAAGTCTATTGAGAAGCAAATAGCTCCTCATTCAAGGATCTCTAACGGGAGCTTCAGTTTACCGGCCTCTTTCCCTCTTCTCTCTCCCACTCTCATGTTGTATAAAAGCTTTCCTGGGTATTCAGTGCGGTGGGTCTGCGGCAATTACTTTCTAGCCAAGCCTTGTACCCAGTATTTTTTTTCCCCAAAGTTTGACTTTGTTTCCTAAATGCCAGTACTGCCACCCACGGTCCCAATGTGTGGTCAAGGTAAAGAGTTTCAAGACAAAAATTGTTTAAGATTTAAAATGACATAGAATCATAAATCACACTTATATAGGAGGCCTTCTGGTCCTCTAATTTGCCCTTTTATCAGATCAAATAGACTTAACACTGTGTGCAAGGGTTTTGAAGCCACATTTGAACAGTTCCTCGATTATTGTTTCTCTTTTTATGAACGCATTTTATGTATGAAGGCCTCCTCCATCTACTGATCTTTTGTTCTAATTCGGTAGTGTCTCTCTCCTCCTCTTTCATCTCTCCTCTTCCTGGCAGTTGTAATGTATACTGGCTGAGCAGTGCTGGAGATATGAAGGCTGTCTGCTCTCCAGGCACAGCCTCAGGAAGCTTCTGATAGGCCGGGGGTCAGGGGGCAGGGCTAACTCAAGAAATGATTTAATCCAGATTAGACTTGCAAATAATGAGGCAAGATGTGGGCCTTGGATTCTGACAAGCTGGTTTTGAAGTTGGATCCTTTTGTATTGCTCTGTGTCCATTGTAAGCTTGGATGCTGTTTTACATTGAATAGCGAGGGAGTGTAGATCAGGCCCGGAGCGGAGATGAAGGCTTGGTTGAGTTGTGAACGGGGAGCAGATGAAAAGCGGTGGGTGACGGCGGATTGACCTGCTCCAGGATGCACAGTTTGGAGGTCACCAGCTCCAGCTTTCACCCATGTGACATGTGAAGGCGGAGGGAGGATGTACTACAGTAGCATGTCCGTGATTCTTGGTCAGTCTCTCTCTGTGTTCCCTCCCCTTCTTTCTCTGCACCATCTCCGTGGTGCTCCTGATCTGAAGCAGCCTGTGTTCTCCCCCAGGACGGTCATCTTGGAGACTGTGTGATGTGTGTTTTGGGGGTGGAAAAGAATCTGTGGGTGGATCGGTGTGAGCGATGGTGTGTGTGTGTGTGTGTGTGTGTGTGAGAGAGAGAGTGTCCCCGGCGATCATAGTCACTCTCTGCTCATTACCTGACGTGATGGATGGCGCTGGCACCATTAAACAACGACCAGCCCAGGACGCCTGGCTCCCCACAGCTGGTGCTGAGTAATGGGCACGCTGGCCATGCTCGGCAAGCCAAGGGAGCCTCGCATGGGCGTGCCCATCTCCATGGATATGCTTCCTAACAGTCCGCCCACACCTGCCACCTGTTCGAGCTTTTTTTGGGGAGGCCCAAAAGGATGGGGCAGGCGTGGCTGGATGGCACGGGACTGGCGTTGGTGTGACTCCACAGTGGGCATCAGAGCAAACCCAGACTCTGCCCACAGGACCAGCGGACTGGTTGGTGAACCACCAGAGCACAACCAACCCAATTCTATTTACAGTGTTGTGGGACTGTAGTAGCCTATTCATTTACATTTAGTCTTTTAGCAGACGCTCTTATCCAGAGCGACTTACAGTAAGTACAGGGACATTCCCCCCGAGGCAAGTAAGGTGAAGTGCCTTGCCCAAGGACACAACGTCATTTGCCACGGACGGGAATCGATCTGGCAACCTTCAGATTACTAGCCCGATTCCCTAACCGCTTAGCCATCTAAGTCCCGTATTCATTTCAGTTATGGAGGAATTCTATCCATCCTTCATGGAACAGCCTGTTGCTACCCATTTCTGCCCCCTTTCCTCCTCCTCCCTTATGCATTTCTCTCTACCTTCTGCTCTTTATCTATGTCTTAACCCCCCTTAGATAGTTTTTGTTCTGTACTTTTGTGCTTCTCTTTCCTGGCTCTTTAGTTCTTGGGGAGTGCGTGGGTATGTGAGTGCCTGTGTTAAGTGTCTCCCCTTAGCTTGTGGTGTGACTGAGGTCAGACCAGGGGAAGGTGCTCAGCAGTAGGGTTACTATGACAGCAGACAGCCACCCCTGCACCCTCCAGGGCTCCTCCATCCACCCGTGCTTCTCTTCTCAATCAGCTGCTCTGGCTCAGTGTTGTTCCCTCTCCTCCCTCCCTCTGTCTCTCCCTCTCTCCCTCTCTCTTTTTTAATCCATGACCTTTCCTTTTTTGCGTTAGCTTTAGTATGAATACTGGGTACATCCAACTTCACTGTTCCCTCCCTCCTTTTTGCTCCTTTTTTTTTTACGTCTCTCTTCTCTTCTCCTGTAGACAACCGCCGTGCAGTCCTGGAAAGGTCTCGCTCACGCCACAACGCAAATCCCCAGGCTCGATGATCGCCCGCGTCTACCACAGTGCCTACCACAGGACTTTAGACAAGTGCCAAAGAGGCCGGCGAGGGGGAGACCCAGAGGATGTCTGAGGAAGGGATATGGACCTCGCCTACTGTGGCGCGCACCTACACACACAACAAACTTGCATGCACTCACTGGCATACTCCAACACGTACACTCAAACATACTCACGTGGTCAGACCTGGAGGACATCCGATCCCCTCATGGACCTGAGAGGATCGAACCACAACAGAACACACAGGACACTGAACAGCAATGTTATCCGACGCCTTACGTATTTATTCATCACATTCTCACCGCTTTACTTGTAAATGACCCATCAAAAACGTTGGTTATTTTCAAAACATTTTGAATTGCTGACGTTAGTGATGGGTTTTGCTGTTCTCAAATTGACTTATCATACACAAGTTGCTCTGAAATCATTTAACTTAATTAATATATCTGCTACCCAATCTATACTAACACTGCCACTAAAATAGGTCATGCCTATTGTCATCGGTCCACAATTTAAGATTTTAAAGTGACAGTAGGCCTATTGTAACTTGCATAAGATAGCTTATCAGAATAGAATCCTATAAATCTCATACAATTCATCTAAGCGTTTTTCTATTCCATCCTATAATCAACACACCCAGAATTTGACTGTCACCACAGATGACGCAGTGATACACAGGCAATCGATTACATATCTCAGAAAAGCGTAGAGCTCCACCCAGTTAATGTGCTTTATTGATCCGCAGAGCATAGGACTGAATTTCCTTAGGCTATGTCATGGAAGAGAATTATTTATTGTTTCACTGTTTTTCCTCAGATGTCTATTATTGGCCAGGGTACTGAGAATAGGCTGGCAGGGTCTTTCCTGCACTGTTCTCACAAAAAGCAGAAACAAAGAAGAAGCCTGCAAATGATAAGCCAGTCGAGCTCCTGGCTAGTTAAAGCTAGCACCTGAAACAAGTCACTCTTACAGGAGAAGAGGCATATTCTCAGGGGGAACAATAGCTCAACTGAATTGTAAAAAGCCCCCCCTCTCACAGTTTCACATTGTAAAAAGCCCCCCCTCTCACAGTTTCACATTGTAAAAAGCCCCCCCTCTCACAGTTTCACATTGTAAGGAGCTCTACAACTGACCCTGTTGCTTTGACAAACTCTCAGGCCGGGGTCATGGCTAAGTGCTTTGCGCTTTTTCTACTAACACGTTTCTGCAAACTTCAGCGCAACCTTCTTTGACTTCACAATAATCCAACAATTTATTATACTGAAACAGACATGTCAAAGGAAAATAACCCATACTAGTAGCGACTAGTGTGGGCATGTGTTTGAGCACCAGACAAGGACAAAATTAAGCTCCAAGCATCACTGTAAAATAATGGAGTCAGTTTTGTTTTAGCAGGCTACTTTTGCTTTTCTTTCGTTATATATTTATGCATTTTTGTGGAGAGAATGCCCACAGCAGTCATGTCCCTTCAATGTAGGGAGGATAAGGAGATGCAAGTGAATCAGCTCCTTTCCCCACAGGGAAGATTCGCCAATGGGATACACTGCAGGCCAATGCGGACAAGATGGTGGCTGTCCTAGGAAGGCATGACTCCACCCCTCCTCCTTCAGCTGAGCTGTTCATGCTCTGAGTCACCATTACCATAACGTGATATGTCTCAATATTAACATAACACCGCTGGCAACTGTGTACAAATCAACCCTCGCCCTAATCGTAACCGAAGCCTGACAAAAAATAAAATAAATTGTGTGCTTGACTTACGGGCTGAATAGATCAAGAGTTTTCGTTTAAACTGTCTGTGTGATGTCATGGTTGGCTGTACACTTCTCTACTAGGCTGCATGGGCTCATCAACAAGGTTTTATACTCAACGCCACAATTCGCTCGGTTCAAGGTGCACCTCAGTTGCTGCAAGGCAGTCTGAATATGTAATTTTTTTCCTGAAGATCATACATGCATTGAGCTGTGACAACATAGGATTCAGCATGTCAAAGAAAGAAAAAAAACTACAAACAGATGGTAACCGTCTGCATGTATGCAGAGGCTTCTATATGGCTCGGAATGTGTCAGACACGAGAGAGCCTTCTGGAACATCTAGCTCTGCGCGAGGCATTGGGTTGCTCTGTCCTTTCTGTTCTACTCCTCTCTCAGTAAGAACAGGAAGTCTCCTCTGAATCCCCATACTGGCATTCGATCTGCATCATCATACCCAGAATGCATGCTCGATTTCTGCTGTGAAACAATGGGTACTGGGTGTTTTTCTTTTAATGATTTGACTGACAAACTGTTTATTATACTTAAATCAATTTTGTTTTTGTTTTTTTATGTGCCAAGTTTCTTTTGTTCATTTTTTTCTTTCAAAACATGAAAGTGTTATAAAGCTCTGACTGGATACTCAGTTCTTATGTTTTGTTTTGTATTTATGAAACGGGATAAACATCTCCCCTTGTCAAAAGCAAACTATAGTTCAGACTGTACAGAGTGAAACTTAGATTTTTCCACACTAGCCAAATGTTAAAACCGTATTTACATCTAATACTAAGGACATACATTGCAGTAGCAGGAAATTGTGTGATTGAACATATGATCTGACATCATTCAATGCAAATATTCTAAAAAATCTGGTTTGGATATAAATACATATTTGTATTTGATTTAATAATTGAAGAATATCTGTTATTGATAGAAGACAGCCTTCCCCATTGTGAGTGTTGTAATTGTCCCATTGTGTTCTAGGGTAGTGTAGTCTGTGTGTTGAAGCATAGGTCAGCTGCAGAACTGTGCAGTCTGTGGACTGAACCACATCACCAGTGTTTCCTGTCCTTTCTGAATGGGCCAGACCCATCTCCTCCTTATTTCTGTGGTTTCTGAGACAAACATTGTAATGTACAATTCATGTTGATGGTAAATGTGTAAAATGGGCTGGCAGGGGTATGAGAAACTGCAAGGTGCCAAGCGGAATTGATAGGGAAAATCAGGTTCAGAATTTATTTGTGGTGCACTTTAACTTGTTGTTCTGCCAAGCAAGCAAAATAAATGTCAATGTTGTTATTTCAATCCTTGGAATATGGCTCAGACCTTGCCACAGAAATTACTATTTGCGAAGTACTCTTTTAAAGCTATGATTCCCAACAGCCACAGTTCCAATTATTTCCTAATTTGTTATATTACTTTCTTGTGACATGAAGAAAGTAGATTATCTTAATATGGAAGTTAGTAAATGTTTTCCCTTCAACATATCTAAAAATGACTTAGCCCTGCCTACCCCTTAGCTTCATTTTTGAATCTGTTTTTATTGTCTTAAAAACAATTTATATTTGTAACATCTTTAAGTTTATTTTTATCCATAAGAGAAAAAAAGTTACGTTTATGCACATTGTTCCTGCATAGAGTATGTAATGGAATATCATACTAAATAATAACCACTTTGTTATACAAACCAAATTCTGAGTGGCTTGGCTTCTTTCATATTATACATTGTTTCCTTTAACAGCGTGACATCAGTTACGAACATCCAAATTATTTGTATTTGATAGTTTAAACCTAGTGCTTCTCTCTCTGTTCCACACAAGGGAGAAACTCCAGATGAGATGTGCTTTATTATGTGGTCAAGTTCACATATTCCTCACACAATGCAGTTGTATTGACGTGGCTACCTGTGCCAAGTTGACTCCTAGACACTGCAGTGCGCTCCGGCGTTTGATGAATGGGAGTATTCAGACCTAGAAAAGCAAGAGATCTTGGGCCCTCACATCCTAGCCTTTTATCTTTCACTGTCACAGACAAGCTGATAATGTTGTCAAGTCCAACGGCAGCTTAGCAAAAGGACTATTAAAGAACAACTGAATGTCTGTACAGTACTTCCACATCTTTGCCGTTTTTTAAAACAGTATTTGTGAACAAGACAAACGTTTCGCCTTAGGAAATGTTATGGCGTCTTTTGTACTTAACGCATTAAATATCAGTAAAGAAAAAGCTTTGTTTAGCATGTAATGAAATAGGCAGATCATGTTGTTCTGTCATTAGACCAGACAGTGTTTGTCCAGATGGTTATGTAATTTACAGTGGTTGTGTGTGCGTGAGTGTGCAAACACGAAGACTGTGTATAGCCTCCTGTGTTTGCCTCCATGCCTGCGCCGTGTCGCTCCCAGGAGTGTGGATCAAATGGAACACAGGAGCCCTCCCTGTCCCAGCCTCTTAGTGTTAACCCCTCCTAACCCCTCCCCCTTCCAACATGCAACCGCCCAATGATGTGTTCTCGCACGTGCCACGTCCCTCTTCTACTCCACAGCCCATCCAGATGTGACATCATCAGACAGCGACTGACATCAAAGTGTGATCTCTGAACCCTTGGGACCCTCTCTCTTCCTTCTCTCGGTGTACCTCTTCCTCTGTGTCTAGCTTTACCAATCTCTCCCATCCTTCCCTTCCCTACCTCTTGCTCTCTTTATTTCAGTTTCTATCTCTATCATATCTCTGTTCTCCACATAGCTGAGGGGATGATCTTTGCTTTCATATCAGTCTGCCAAGAGAACAGATGGAGTCATCTCCAAACAAGCTGTGATCTCCAGACAAAGATGTGAGGAGCACAATCACTCATTTAATTACCGCGTGCTTCTTGTATTGGTGTTTTCATTCAGAGAAAGTAAACTGGCAAGTTGTAAGGGTGCCTCAGAACGCCGCAACACTGCAGCAAAGAACAACAGCTCTTTCTGTCTCACTGACTTTCCAGGTGATTTAGAAATATTAGCCTCCCCTGCTGTATTTGTCTGCTCTGGTGTAATTGCACTAGTTCAGAATGGGGGTGAGGGATAGCGCCGGGCTGCAACACCAATGGGATGAAGTATGGGAGGGTCTGGTTTGTTAATGAGCTCGGTGCTCCGGTACGCTTTGTGGCAACAGGGTGGAGTGCAGGGCTTTTTTTGTATTTTTACACCCCAGGTAAATAGCCTTGTCAGAACCTGAGAGATGGGCCGAGCCCTCACACGCACACACACTCTCCTCTCCTCCATCTCTCCCTCTGTAGCGCGGCAAACACGCTACCTCGCTCGCTAATGCGGCGGCAGACAGATCAGCTGTCGGCGGAAACACAACATAATTATGTTGCGTTTTGCATTCCACCTACTTGGGGTATGAGGGTTATAGAGACAGGCTAGAAGGAACGACTCCCTTCTTGCCTGGGCTGAATCTGTCTGGAAGCCCCCGGTAGAGCATTGCTCCTAAATGCATGCATTTGATAAATGGGTGTGTTTGGATAAGTATGTGTGTGTCTGTCTCTGAAAGTTTTCCTCCCAGTGTTCTCCAGGTGTGTGCTCTAAAAACAGCTCCCTGCCCAACCTGGTGGATGATCTTCATATAGACATGAAGAAATGGAACCTGAGGTAAATATGATAAGTAAGCCATGTTGCATTCTGAAATATTACAGGTTAAACGAAGCAGTGCTCAGACTGGCTTGATTGGTGTTATTTGCACCTTGTTTATCTAAATTAATCAAACAACCGAGACGGTGGACATCCATTTGATGAGTTAAGGAAATGAAGTGTAATCACAAGACACAATTTTAAAAGAGACTAAGGATCTTGACGGTGTTTCTTATGTAAATAATGAATGAATACATCAATCGCAAACAACCAGTTTTAGCCGATACCAAACCTGTAACAGTGTGTCTCCTAGCAATCTTCTTCAATCTCCCTCTAAAATCAGAATCCTAGCAGAGCGCCAAGTAGAGAACTCCCAGGAGTTTCCCTGCTGGCCTCTCTCTCTTCCCAACCTGCCCTCTCGCTCATCCCCAGTGGACGGACAGACAGGAGGATCGACAGACAGCAATCTGGCCTCTTTTCCCCTGTCAGCCCTGGGGCTGTGAAGCTCACAACATGGCCCTGTAGTGTCTAGCCACCCACCCCTCCTCCCCAAATACCCCCTCCTTTCCACCAACGCTCTCACGCACACCTGCCCCCCCCACCCCACCCCACCGCCTGCTTCTGGAGACGTGTCTCCCAGCTTGGGTAAGGGGCAGCACAGGGGAGACTTCAACCTGTCAAAAAACATCCACGTCTCCCTCCTCATGCCTCCCTTCAGCCTCTTTCCATCCGTCCATCCTTCCCTCCCTCCCTCCCTGGCACCCATCTCTCCTCCACACCTCTCCTCCTCCTCCTCCTCCTCTCGTCATTTGATTCAGATCACTGAGTCCTGTCTTCTTTGTCAGAGTCTCCCTTTTGTGAGGCAGATGTAAAACGGGAAAGGAGAGGATAGAGAGAGAAAGGTAAGCGAGAGAGATCCTTTTTGGGAGATGGGATGTCTAATAGATGAGAAGCTTTAAACTTGTGAGCTATCTGGCTGTGGGAGGTGGAGGGGGATCATATACAATAGGCCACATTCCAGTATGATGGCGTTGATCCCAACATTTTGTCCTATTAAGTTAGCCTAGTCATATTGGAAACAAATGGGTTTTGCAAGGACATGTTCACTCTCTATGATTTAAAGGACTAGTGACACTGTTAAAATAATGCTTCAACGTTTTGGTTTCAAATGGCTGACTCACGACATAGTCACTGATGTGGCCCACATTGCTCCACTACCATGCAGTCCATGCTCTTAGCCCATGGCGATGCCTTCACAAGCTGCAGTGATGCAGACCCAAGAATGGGGTAGAGGCAGGGGGAGGGGTTGAAAGGGAGAGGAAGGGAGCTGGGTAATTGAGTGAGTGCCCTTCTGAAAGTGGAGGCTCGAATAAAAAGAGGCCTTATAAAAGGCTTTCTTAGGACCGTTTCACTCCAAAGTACATAAAAGCTCTCCCAAAGTTTCTCTGTGCCTTTGCCCTCAGTTGAAATAGTCCCCGCAGAGAATGTGCAAACACACACAACTTCACGCACGCACTCACTCTCTCTCTGTGTGAAAGACCAAGATAAAAGGGTAGACCAAAAGAATACATGCACACGCACAAAATCGTCAGCACACATTATGAATACTCCCCACACACACACTGACCTGCACACACATTCATGAAATAATAAAGCATGCGCCCAGTACCATTCAGGTCTACGATCATCGCTAGCCATGCATCCTAACCCGGTATCATTAATAATGCGACAGTTGAAACAGAACAGGACTCATTTTGCTCTGAAAGGTTCAAAGTGTGCAAGCAGGCAAACAAACACACCAGCAAAGTAAGCTTTTATCTGTGACTGCACCAGCAGCAGGGATGACCTGATGTGAAACAGCCAGGCGAGATAAAGGAGAGCCCAAGATGCATCGCTTCTCTCCTGAGGACCTTTCATCACTCATCTCTGTTGCTTAAAGAGCATTAGGTAGACGCACTCAGAAGCAGGGACGAGCTCACCATGCGAGGCAACATGGCAGAAACCTTACCTCGCAAATCAACAAGGTCCAAGAAAAGCTAACATGGAAATGGAACCTGAGGTAAATATGATAAGTAAGCCATGTTGCATTCTGAAATATTACAGGTTAAACGAAGCAGTGCTCAGACTGGCTTGTTATTTGCACCTTGTTTATCTAAATTAATCAAACAACCAAGACGGTGGACATCCATTTGATGAGTTAAGGAAATGAAGTGTAATCGGGGCGGCCCGATGAGATTGTATCCGAGAACAGGAGACGTGATCATCAAGGCGCTTGGTGCTTAACGCTACAACTGCACTGTACCGTACGTGGGTGTGTGTGCGTGCGTGGGCGCGTGCTTGAGTGTCAGTTCTGAATGGAGCCTGTTTTGGAGTTTGCAGGGTTATCAAGAGGCTGACTAACTGGTGGAGACGACGACATGATTGACTCACCGCCCAATCTCCCACTGCTGCCACCGAGGGTTGGGTAAATATTCACACAGCATGTCAGTACACAGGTGACACTGCCAGCTCCCATCTCCCTCACACAGACACAACCTATGACAACCTCCCCCACTCGTCACACCGCGCGCACACACACAAACACACACACACACACACACAACACACGGGCACCTTCATCCTCTGTGACTACTCGTGTGCCAATGTGTCATGGCAGGCTGCCTGTACGTGCCCACTCACCTGCCTGTGTGCCTACATGCCAGTGGGAGCTGGGTCTGTGTGCCCGCGCCGTGCCATGTGTTCCGCTAGCTGTAGGGTCTGCCCTTGCGGGTGGCGGCGGAAGCGGCGCAAGGTGACTGTTGATATTCGGGTGTAGCGTCGCCACGCCGCTATGGCTTCCTCATTGGTATTTCATGTAGAGCTGCCTACCATTCGTCACGTTTCATAAAGCGCCTTATTATTCACTGGCGGGGAGTAATTCAGCCTTGCCGTGCACAGTTGAGAGATGGAATGGAAGGAGAGAAAGAGAGAGAGGGGGGGAGGCTCTCTGGCACTCTAAAACCCTCTAATAATCATCTTGTCTCCCCCTCTCACACAGAAACCTGTTTACCGGAAGAGCAGGTGCTGGAATGGGCTTACCACCCCCCTGCCCAAACACACACACACACACACACCTTACTCCCACGGCCCTGCATGACACCCAGCTCCTGAGTGGGTGGGAGGGTTGGAGGAGGGGTGAGATGGTCGCACAGGGAGCCTCCCGGAAGGTTTGTGTAAGAGAGTTGTCAGGGTCTGACATGGGCGGGGAGTCCCCATTATGAGAGGAAGTGAGGGGGAAAGGACGCGGGGACGAGTGGGAGAGATCCATCAGTGGCTCTGTGAAGCGGGCAGCATGCCGTGGCAGCACCCAGCCATGGAGCGATGAATGGCCCCAGACGGGAGCACATGAAGCGGGCGTCTTGGTGAGAACACACCCCTGTATATCCCGGCCGTTGGCAGAGCGTGCCCCGTAAAGGAAGGCCAGGCAGTCTGGGGTTTACACTGAGCAGGTGGCCATGTTGCTGAGGCCAAAAGGCATAAAAAGCAGCCTGCCCCTGGCAGCTGCCTAACTATAAAACACATTTATGCCATGATGTCCGCGGCTGTCCCTGAAGTGTGATTCAGGCCTGGTGAATTTTGGACGAGAGAGGGAGAGGAGCAGCCAGATCCGAGGAGAGCTTGTGAAAAGCC
The DNA here is from genome assembly GCF_021917145.1 of Hypomesus transpacificus. NCBI lineage: Eukaryota > Metazoa > Chordata > Actinopteri > Osmeriformes > Osmeridae > Hypomesus > Hypomesus transpacificus. The sequence goes on from NC_061060.1 coordinate 9,112,483, forward strand.
CTGAGCCTGCAATAGCGACCCCTGACCCCAGGCCCCGGCTGAAACACACTATTGTGTGTGCTAGGCTAGGCAGGGAAAGACACACTGTATAAAGGCTTTCTATTCTCTTCAGAAGAATTACAGTTGTCAAAAATGTTCCTTTGTGACTATTTCTAAAGCTGGTAGGGGGGAAAAATAAATTGTTAAGCTTTTTGCTATGGTCTTTTTCCATTTCCAGTTTTGTGTTTTGTTTTAGGTTCGCAGACTGCAGACCTCTTCCTCCTCTGAGGCTGTTTCATCCTGGCTGGGAAGTCCTCCAGGTAGCGGGCTGGCGGTGTGGGCATCAGAGCGTAAAGTGTGCCACAAGGTGGAGTGGCGTATTAATGGGGTCCGGGGAGAGTGTCTGACCTGTGAAGCAGTGCGGTCAGCAGCGAGGTGAGCAGCAAGGGGAGCAGCGAGGGGAGCAGCGAGGGGAGCAGCGAGGGGAGCAGCAAGGGGAGCGCTCCGCCTGCTTAAATCCAGTCGAGCTGTACGTCCCCGGCCTCTCTCTCTCCCTCTCTTTTTACCGCCTCCGCATTCCACCACCTCCACCCCACCCCAGGCTCCCTCTAATGGGATCTCAAATCAAGCTTTGTTACCAACGGGTGACAGAGTAGTCAATAAGGTTTGGATGGTCAGTGTAGTAAAGGTCGTAAGGGGCTTCTGTTTGCGTTTTTTTGTCAACCCCCACGCCCATAACAAATAAAGAATAATTTACAGTCTTCAGGGTCACAGTCACTGTATCCAGTGTGTAGGCAAGGATGCTAGGTGGAGATTTATGTCCAACAAGAAGCCAGTGGGCAACATTATAGTCTGCCGAGGACACTATGATCTTCCTGTTTCCGGGATTTGTGGTCCTCAAAGTATTGCAACCTTTATGTAGCACGTAGCAGCAGTCAAAGTTGATTTACCAATCAGGCTGCTTTAAGGTCTATAAAATGCCTGTATAGATTGTACAACCTTCTTGAATCAAAGGAGACATGTCGGCTGAAATAAGTTGGATAGAGGACTGTTACGGTTGTAAAAACATAATTCTGCAGGCTTTTTACAAAATGTTTATGGATGACCATTCTTGAGTCAGTAATTTAGAGCCGGCTTACGCAAAGGCAAACTGAATGCTTAAAAACACCCCAGTAAGTCAGAATATGAGCGTAAACACGTCTTTTGTAGTGCCGTCACGCAACGCGTCTCAGTCTTTCATAGAGACAGCCATATGGTCAGCTGCTTGGGTGGATTAGTTCCTGTGCCCATGTAAAAAACCACCTTGCTGGGTGTGAGATTCAATAATGTATCACAGAAGGTGAGGCCTTTGCATGTATTGTCAGACAGAGGACAGGATCTCTGACACGACGATCCGTGCAATGCTGATCCTGAATGATAATAGCCTCTGAGCCTTTTGATAAATTATTAACCCCCAAAATTGTTTCGCAAACAAAACATATTTGTTAGCACAATGAAATCTGGGGTGAAAGCTGGAGCTCTATCAATATTTAATTTTAGTTGTAGACAACAATATAGCCTTTGGCCACTTACTGGTACATAATTGATGAAAGGGCAGAACTACTTCATTTCAAACTACTTTGTCATGTTTACATGAAGCTGAACTCTAAAATAAACAGTTGGTAATTTGATATAAGAAGTATCATATCATATTTCAACCGAGAAATTGAAGAATCGTGTAGAATGAGTATTTGCAAATTGTGTTTTTGTTTATCTGGTGCAAAATGGTTAGTCTGAATAAGAATGCCTTTACATATTCAAGATTCACATTCATCACTCAAGCTGTAGTTTCAATTTCAGTTGGACTTTTTGGAGTGATAGGACATCAGTGTCAAACAGCTATTTGCTGGAGAAGCAACTTTGTGATTGGCAAAGATTACATTTGACTTCCTGTCAGGTTACTCTCCACCGTGATCTCCAGTCCGTTCACAGTCCGTTGTGTCCCAGTGAATATGAGGTCTATAAACGGTGGTGGTCACAGTGGAGCCCGAGCCTGCTGGATGCAGGCCTCTGGGTGTCAGCTAGGGACTTAGTCCGGGCGCTGTTGGGCAGATGGACGGTACGGAGCCAGCCTCAGAGTCCTGTCCCTCACCAGGACCTGCCACTCACACACCCGTCTCCACCTCTGTTCATCACTGTCACCAGACTGCTGACTGGCTGGAGGACGAGAGGGGCTTGCTGCTCTGGTGCCAGGCCTCCCCTGGGCCCACAGGGGTTAGTCTTTATGCAAGGTTGATTTACTTGGAGGTACTCTCACAATGTCTGCCATTCAAATGCATGTGGGTGGATGTTCATTGTTAGCAGGGCTGCATACAGGTCCTACCGGCCCCCTTAGCTGGCCTTCTTCTCCCCCTCAGTACCTGGGGATCCCACTGGTCGATAAATGCAGACGAAGCCATACGTTAACTGAAAGTTTGGGGTTTTATTGATCGTTTTCTTTAAAACCGTCGTTAAAATATGCCCACACTGCGATGGATACATGATATGGTGCATTTTGATAAGCTACGAAGGTCAGAGGGTCCACACTGTTTGACTTTGCTTTCCTCTTTGAAGGTGGAGGTACCTGGGGGGGGGGGGGAATTGATGGGGGGGAGTTGATGGGGGGGAAAGTCAGTTTGTTGTAGCAGTTGAGGGGCACCTGCGGTCGCTCCCTGCATTCAGTAATGTCTCCCAGACCTTGGAAGGCTCATTGAGACCCACCGCCATGGTTTCCCACAGCGCTGCTGTGCCGTGCTGCGTCATGGGCTGCTTGTTGCCGTGGAGGGCACAGAGAAAGCGGCGCGTCTGGCTGCGGTGGCTTCACACAGGATACGCGGGAGGAGGAGAGGAGGTGTGTGCGTTTCCACTTGTGTGTGTTAACGTCTTTGCGCATCCGTGTGATACAGTGCTGGCATGTGTGCCGTTTGTGTGCGCGCGGTGTGTACGTGTGTGTTTGTGAAAGGAGGCAGCCAGCGAAGCGGGGGAACATCTGCACACAGTGGCCCAGGCCTTCTGCCTGTACACACACCTCCTGCAGAGCAGCGCTTCACGGCCTAGCAGGCTGTGCCCTCCCAGAGGCTCCAGGGGAGCTCTTCCTCTTAAAAGCCAGCTGTGCCTCCTTCTCTCCCCGCCAAATATCCCACAGTCCAGCTGTTCACCTGAGAAGCAGGACGAGAGGCCTCTGTGTCTTCTCCACTTCCCGACTTTTATTTTTTGGAGAGCAACCATGTGCTGTTGAGAAAACGTGGAGAAACGTGCTTGCGACTTTGTGTCAGAAGCCAGGCCAGGAAAGTTTGATGTTGTTTTGTGTTTGGACACGTTTTAGGAAGAGTCACGAACAGGTTATTGTAGACTATAAGGTCAAATCTCTCAAATGTTTCCATGCTGACAACGATGCAACCTGTCTACCAGAAAAATTATGTCTCAAATTATTGATTTCTGCTTGACACGTTCAGTGTTGCACCTCAACGTAAGATACATTTTGTTTCCCAGTTTGAACCACACTGTAAAACCCTAAGTGGAAGAAACTGTAAAATCTCTCTTTTTTTGTCAGATGTCATGTATGCTGTGTTGTCCAGTCGTCGGAGATAGAGATGGCCTGAGATCTCCTTCCTAAAAAGGCATCCTTAATCAGAAGCATCGAGTGTGTGCACAGGTCCACTTAGCCTTGTAGTGTTTGTATGTACAGGGTAACACCTTGATTTCCCACAGTGGATTACTCGTTTTTTTTATGGAGCATATCTTGCTAGAGTTTTATGAGGGAATGTCAGTCAAAGCAAACGTCGTCCTTGATAAAGCTTCATGGCTTTTAATAAAATTGGCCTCATTGACAAACTGATTGGTTTCCTTTGATCATGTTTGCACAGGCTGCAGATGTTGGATGGATACAGGTCATTTTCATGATGGATCCTATGCTGTTTTTCAACTGGTGGAGTCTATGTGATGTGTTTGTGTCAGGAGGAATTCTGATTGGTGTATGATGAATGGTCCATGACGGCTTTACAGCTCTATGGGCGGGAGTCTTAATGATCTCGATCAATGTGATTCAGACGTATGTTTAGTAATGTAAAAAGATTGCCTTCAAATATGTATTGGATTGACAGATGCTTATGGATTTGTTTTTAATAAAGGTTAAAACAAAGTTCAGTGACTTAAATAAAACATAGTTCATATGTAACTTCAAAGGTCATATGTTCATGACAGGCAACATCATTCACGCAGTATGCTCTATAATGGATCTTAATGAGACATTTAGTTTTGAGTTTCACGTTAGACTGAATAAGCTATGCTTCATAAAAATTTATGGACGTAAAAAATATAATTTGTGAAAATTTAAAACCACCTTGTAATATAACTCTTGGTGAATATTGTACAAAGACCGTACAAAGCCTGACTTGGGTTAGTGGAAAAAAGAAATGAAAGGAAACTGGTTACTTTTGAAAAAGTAGTTTTTTTCAAAAGTAACAGTTTAAGAGCCTTTCAACATTCTACCTCTCATGGCAGAAAAATGTTGGATGAGTGTTTATAAGATGTTGAACTGAAGAAGTGTCATTTCTCTCATTACTGGGACAACTCGGGAGAAGTGCTAAAACTCCTACACATAATGTAGGCTACCGATCAAATACACCCTGAGGAGAGAGCGCTGCCTGGATGATCATTGACGAGGAGTGGAAATTAATGTGTATTCACCTTGGTCACAGCCTTCTATACAAGTGTCCGCCCACGCACATCTGCAGTACCTGCAGCGGGCAAATATTCACTTATTCACTCCATACAGCATTTCACTCGCATACAATGTGTACAAAGCCAAGCCTCATGGGTAATTGTGTGAGTTTTCAACCAGCTAAACGTCAACAGGAGTGCCGTTTAATAAATATGCACACACACGAACACAGACCGATGTGTATACACACTGTTCCCTCCCAAACAGACGTTCCCAAACATCCACTTGCACAAGGACATATTTGTACATGTTTCTCAAACAGACCTGTCGAGCTCAAGCCTTTGATGGCTTGCCATCGATGATTCACACAGCCTAAACCCGTTTGATCTAGCTATCAGAGTGCTGCGTTCCACTGAGTCGTCTGACATCAGCCAATGTGACGAAGACCAGACTTGGGTAAGAACCGAGGCAGCTGTAACCACGTGTCGCTAGCTAGCACAGCTGTAACACACCGTTATCATCCCTCAGCCTCGACAGAATAGATGAGGCAACCAGGGAGGGGGCAAGGAACAGACACACGTAGCCTTCACAGGCACGCCACACCAGGGGAAGTGAAGAGTCCCAACCCCATAGTGATTGATGACTACCGTGGCATTGATGTACGACCCTCCATCCCATAATTTATGGGCAAGCTAATTTAATTTGTCTGTGGCCTAATTCTGTGGCTGTACATGTATGAATCACGAGTGGAGAGAGTGGGGAGGGAGAGAGAGAGAGAGAGAGAGAGAGAGAGAGAGAGAGAGAGAGAGAGAGAGAGAGAGAGAGAGAGAGAGACAGAGACAGAGAGAATTGAGAGAGAGAGAGAGAGAGAGAGAGAGAGCTATAAGAGGGGCTCTGTCCGACGCAGTCTGACTGGTGTTAACACGTCCTTTGGCACAGACACCTTCAATGTCATCCGTCCCATCTACATAACCAGACAATTAAGCTAATAAGTGGAAATGGCACCCTGCCAATACAATTTTAATGAGCGTTACATTGAGCGGAGGATTCCTGACGCTGAGAGACGGTAATGGCACCTCTGCTTCCTGGCTCTGCTCAGCCATACAGGTGAGGGAGGCTCAAATAAGAAGTGACCGCTCGCTAGTGGCAGGCCAACAAAGTAGTTCTTAATAGTAGTCTTCGACTGTCGGTCTAATCCTCAGCTCCCTGTACAGCTTTCACTAACCCTGACAGTAGCATGTCCTTTATGCTTGTCCTCGGTTGCTTTTGTTGAGGTCAGATTATTTTCCTCCTACGCCCCTGACTACAAAAGACCATGGCAACCAGAAGCTGCCAGGAAACACTGTCACCAGACAAGGTCTTTTGAGGAATTTGTACTGTTTTCTACTACGCATTTGTAGATTCCCAGACAGGAAGCTGTTCCGTGAGATATTCCCTTGCAGGAGTAAGCTCAGGGCTCTACATTTTCCCTGTTTGGCAAGGCTACCATTGTATGTAAAGGCCCACCAATAGACTCCAGTGGGAATATGTTTGTCATGATGAAGACATTCTCTCTCCCACCCTCTCTCCCACCCTCTCTCCCACCCTCTCTCCCACCCTCTCTCTCACCCTCTCTCCCAACCTCTCTCCCAACCTCTCTCCCACCCTCTCTCCCACCCTCTCTCTCACCCTCTCTCTCTCTCTGCATGTCTCCTCCCCCCCCCCCCCCCCTCGCGTTCTCTCGGGTCTTCCTCTCTCCAGCTCTCGGTCTTTGACTTCCCTTCTATATGTTCCTGTCTGTAGTTCTCCGTCTCTGTCTCTCTCTCTATGTATTGCTCCCTCTCTCTGCCGGTGGGCCTGTAAAATGTCCCCGTCAGTGAGGAGATCCCCCAGTCCCTCTGGAAGCCATTAGACAACCTTTGTGAGTACGTGCTGAAAGAGCGCTTTCTAGGTGGCTCTCTGGGACTTTATATGCAAGGCTGCGGCTTGCCTTAGAATTCCCTCTTAACCTCCCACCAATGATGGCCCTGCTAACTTCACTACGGATTTCAATGCTTTTTTCCTTCCTCTTTTAAGTCAGCGTTTCATTTGCCGCTTTCTTTCAACAGGTCTGTGCTGGCACTGCATAATGGGATTCTCCTCCAGAGAAGCTGGAGCAGTGAGGAGTTGAGAGATAGCTGGGTGACACTCAGGAGCTGTACGCTCTACATCTGTCTGCCACGGTATGTGCTGGCTCATCATCGTATCAGTCTCACAACGCCATCTTCTTTCTAGTTCACTCCTTTTTCCCGGATTGTTTCCCCCCCCCCCCGCACTGATAAAACTTCTGGATAGGTATGGCAACAGCTTGTGTTTGGAAGTGCCGGCCTGTTTAAGTGCCTCTCAAAAGGAAGGCCAACAAGACTCTAGCTGGTGGGCTTTTAACGCATTCTGTCCCCATGAAATAAACATCACTCGTTTTAAAAGCAAACCCGCACAAAAAAAGAGGATGTTTAAATATTCAGGATGCTCTCTGAGTCGGAGCAGTAGGGATGCACTAAGTTTAAGGGAGCTGCGTCACTTGCGGCGTTTACCCCCTAAATCTGATTGGTTTGACTCGGTGCTGTTGTATGCCTGTGGCGATTTGTGTCTGTACATGGACTAAGCGCTTTTAGCTAGATCAACACCCGCATGTTCGACTGCCCTACTGGCTGATCTGTGCTTGGTGGTAATGATATCCAACCCTGATGAGATTGGGTGGTTAGCGCGGTCTAGAAGATGAAGGATGGCTAGAGGGAAGGACAGGGGGGGAGGGGGTGAGATCTCGCCAAGACCCTGGCCCCTGCCTCTTGCTCATTAATCCTAGAGAAGTGGGGGACCGAGTGTTTTGAGTCAAGCCTGATGGTTTGTGCCGCTCTCCTGACGGGGTCAGAAGAGAGCTCCACTACTCACGATGAGTCATGGTGTGGGGGGGGGATCTGGATACCAAGGCTCAGTGGAGGTCCCAAGGAGGCCCCAGCCTGGCCACACTCGCCTGCCATACAGCTCAGGGTGGCGTGGAGGTCCGCCAGGCTCAAACCATCGATCAGCCATCTGTCCTTAACCACAAGCAGGAAGGGAGAAGCGCTGGCTGCCCACTGCCCTCTACCCTCCATCCTGCTTTTGATCATCGAGTGGTTAGTCAGCGAGTTATTTAGCTCTCTCTCTCTCTCCCTGCCTTCATCATCCTTCCTCCCGCATTCAGTTTATTTTTCCCCACCCCCCCCTTTCTGCCCTGCTGGTCCTTCACTTACCCTCCATTTTGATCTCCTTCACACCGGTATCCCACTCCCGCCAGTCCTCCTCCCCACACACACACACACACACACACACACCTCCACCCCCCTCTGCTTCCTGTAATGGATTGTGGGGGGAGGGGGGGGGGGGGTTTAGACGTGGGGCGGCGTGGTGGTGTGAGGGGATGTAGGGCGCAGTGTGTGGATAAAGTAATGATTTCTCCTTCACACATCCCCTGCTAATTAGTGCAGGCTGCCTGCCGCCTTGCAGGGGGTGGCGTCTGGGGAGCCCTGCTATTTGTCTTGAAGAATTACCGACAAGGACTCTGCGCCGTTCCTAATCCCACAGACGCTGGACAGAATTCAGCACTTGCCTGGCTGTGGCCGCCTGTCAATTCAATTTAATGATTGTAATGATCTATTTCTTTCTGGCTCTCCGCAGCAGGCTTGAAGGCCGGGGCTAGGGGCTGGGGCGTTAGGTTGGAGGTGGTAGTTGGGAGTACAGGCCCCCCTCCCTTAAGACATTTTTATACCGGGGCTATTTATGGAGCCCTGTAGCTGTGGCTTCCTCCACACACACACACACACACACACACACACAGATGTGCCCATACACCTCACAAAGACTACACCCCCCCCCAACCACACACACATAGTGGTACATGTTCTCCTCCACTCCCATTATCCCCATCTCCCCCCCCCCCCCCTCCCCCCTCCCTTGCATGCTGAGGACTGTCAGCACAGTGGTGACACTGCCATTTAGCCCTCTGTCGAGCGCGGCCCGATAGCAACCGGCCTGTAAATATGATATACTTTTCATTGGAAGGAATCCGGTATCTATTAACCTTTGCCGTATCTCCGGACTGTCGTTTTCACCTCAATTTAAGGCGAGGCCTGCCAGCTGTTCCACTCTGAAGCTCGCTTTTTCCTTCCCCAAGTCAATCGTGCGTTATAAAACAGAAGGAACACAGAGGAGGTGGCTGGTAAACAGTCTGTAATCTCAGTGTGTGCCGTTGTTCAGCAGCTAGGATGTATTGTCCCTCAGTATGGCGTGTTGTTGGAATAGTATTATCATTATTTTTCCCCCCAGGTTGGGCTCATTTGCGTAGCAGCTGTGTCTGACAGGGCTGTCGTGACATTACAATGGAGCCAGCCATCAACGTCAGAGGCAGCGCGCCTCGGTATCCCTGCCATGGGTGCTGGGGAACTCTGTCCATTACCCCACATGCCTACACCTAGCACGACCTGTGTGATTCATGTAGAATTATTCATGAGCTATCTGAGGATTCCCGATGTCTACTTCAAAAGCAATCTTAAAGCACGATGTCCCCAAAAATGTCTCTTAAGCCAACATAGTCTACCTGATCATTTACACTTAAATACCGCATAACCTTTACTAACTTGAATATGTAAGTACACCCCATGAAAAACTATTGTCTTTCTCCAAATGTTTGAACATTATGGACATTTGATAAAGCAAAAGGTTTGGAAGTGACGTAGTTAAATAAACTGCCCCAGCTTCGGCGACCGCAAGCACACTTCCCAGTTCCCCCAGAAACTGTCCCCTCTCTAGTTGATCTCTTCCTTTCCCACACCAACACTAACCAGGCTGGGACAATACAGACTGGCAGCCAGCCCACCTCACCTTGGCTTTGTGGACTGCCATTCGCCATGGGCCCCTCAGTAATACAGTGACAATGTGTAAATGCCCCTGTACCTGTGCCACCTAGCATGGAACAGACAGGGCTAAGAGGCTTTACCAAAGCCTGCAGCCTAGCAGTCTCCTAGGTTTTAATGTGTGCTCTGTCTGTCACCCTGGCTGAGAAGACTGGGCACAAGCCAGACTCTCTGCCCTGCCTCCATCGCATCCCTGACTAAATATCGAATTTTGGTGTAGAGGTGGATGCATTTACTGTATGTGGGGAAAAGGCATTGTATTTCTGCGGCCTCGAGAACGAGGTTGTTTCAACTGGGCACTCCAGGTGGGGCCTGCTCTGAAAAGAGAGGAGAGGGTAGGAGGAGAGGTTTTACTCAGTGCCCATGGTAACAGGGCTCTGAATGCTTTAACTGAGACCGGCCACTGAGAGAGAGAGAAAGAGTAAGAGAGGGACGGAGAGAGATGGAGGGAGAGAAGTAGAGAGACTGTATCCAGCTGTGATCCAGACCTCTGATCCTGGAACTTGGCTTTTCCCCCCTCTGGAAATCAAACACAAGACACCTGTGGTGCAAGAGAACCACACCTCACCACAACCCCTGGACTGGACTAGCTCTTCTCTTTGTTTTCTCCTGACGTCCCTCCATCTCTCACTCTCTCTCCCCATGTCTCCTTCTCTTCACTGCCACCACCTCTCTTACTTGGTTCTCTCTTGCTTACCCTCCCCTGCTGCCCTCTCTCAGAGCATGTTTTTTGGTGCGCTTTTTCAATGTTTGTGTAGAGCTGCATGAACCTACCGTTCATTTCTGTACTATTTGTATTCCCCCATCTTGGTGCAATGTTGAAGGCTGGTTTACACAAAGCACTTTGAGATAATGTGTTCACCTGGGTATTATGTAGCTGGTAGCTTGTACCATTAACAGCCATTTTGCTTAAGCCACATCTTCTCATTGATTTTACATTAAACGTCCAATGCTCAGACATTAAAAGACTCAAAGGCCACCTGGAGCAAATACCGTGTCAGACACTTGGAAACAAATCATTCACAATATAATGCATATGAATGTGTCCTACCAGCTCAGCCGTCTAGGCAGCACAGTATATCTAACAGCAGGAGGAAGAGAGGGGGCTTCATTTGCATGGTGTAAATCCTGTGTCCCGGTCCTCAGCAGAGCTGCATATGGTACCGTGGTACAGTAAGTGGAGAGGAACGTGTCTCCTAGTGGGGGCCGATGGGCCCAGGCTGTAATTAGTGGTAATTTACGGGGCGGTGCCTCCCCAGTGATCCCGCTGGGCCAAATCCCCTGGCCGCTCGGAAAGATCATGTTTTCCTGCACAGTGCACGGCACTCAAATGAACCACAACATTGCCATAATGGCTTACTCCCCACTGGTTTGCCCACCTTGCGCAAGGTAGCTGAAAGTCATTCACGGACAGCTCAAAAGGAGCATGCACACATTGCCGTTTCTGGCCGTAAAAATGCGATAAATACACGAAAAATGGAGAGGTCAGAAACTCAAGTTGAAGTTATGGAAATCCAGGCTGGTGCGGCATCTCATGCATTTGTGAAACTCCAATTCAAGTTGAGGATATTTTTTCCTTTTCTCTAATCATGCATTTGCATGTAATACCCTAGCTTGTTATTGTCCTGAAATCAGTCCAGATACAATTTGTGCCTCAATTTGGAGTCAAATGTTACTCAAGCAACTAATGGACTCGCAGGCAGAATGGAAATCGCTTCCTAATGATCTGAGTGAGCTTGATGGAGGAATCTAAATGGATTACCCTTCTAACACAACTATAATGTGTGATTAGCCTATGAAAAGTGCTATTGTACCACGTTTTAGCTGGCACCCGCTGACTTAATGATGAGCTACTGTAGTGTATGCCTACAGTACAGTAGCATTTAACAACTGATAGCGCAGTGGCGATGCAAGCGCAGCCACAAATTCATTTGGTTGTTTTTCCCTTCTTCCTGTTAAGAGGATAATGACCTACAATATCTAGCACATGCTTTTAAAGTACAAAACTACCCTTCCTGTCTGCAAGATAAACAGGGACTGCATCGTGTGCTGGGCTGTGTCGGCGTTTGTTAGTGTGTGTTAGCATGAATGCAATGTGGCACCTGAGTAAAGAATAACCAGGCTCAGTGCCACACATTGCTGTTTGAAACGTGACCCTGAGAATTGATTCGAATCGAAAGATACCAAAAGATTCCCACCCCTACTGCACTTGTACCCTGTTTCCTCAGGTTCTCTGAGACCCATCTTGTAGTGACTATATCCTGATCATCTTAACACCTTTCAGGAGCTACAGAAGGCTGATGTGGCTAGTAGGCCTAAATACAGAATGTTCCTTGACTCATGACGACCAAAATACTGTAGAACCATGCACTTCTGATCCTTGATCTTTTACCGCACTATTTGTACACTGCTTTGAATAAAAGTCTCTGCTAATTGAATAGACTGTAAAAGCGAATGACATCATGGCAACAGTATGTTCCCAAGACTCAGCTCTGGTCGGTTTGATGATTGTCTGTTCGGTGATTTGAAAGTCTCACTATTGCTACATGACCACTCTAGTGTCAGTGTGACTTTGTCAACCCGATCCTGCGATTTTGACACCAGTGCATGTGACTTTCCTAATACTCTACAACTGTGTAATAGCTACACCGTAATCTTTAAGATCTGAGTGGAGTGGAAGGACAAATCTTCTGTACAGTTGAAATAGCCTTTAGCCCAATCCCTGGTGGTTTCCATACAGCCCAGCACCTTTCTAAAAGCTCACCTTCAAATGAAAGATGGGTCTGTCCACACAGATCCCTTTTAAAAGCAGATGGATTTGAAGTGGCAGAAGAAAAAGGACGTTTGACTAGAAATCACCTGTTTCATCGGAGCCGCAATATTTTAGCCCTCTTCCAGTGCAGTTCACCTCCAAGCATCATTTCATGCAAGCCCAAAATGTCACTTATTTTAATAACTCATTCATTCACGGGTGCTCAAACCAGAACAATATTCACAGCATCTTAAAACGGCTTGAGACTCAGAATATCAATCATGTTACAATAGGCGCAAGGACACAGCAGGAGAGCATCAATCTCATGTTCCCAAACAAACAGAAGCATGGACTGCCTTTCATCTGACCTCAGAAAAAACTCCCAGCAGGTTGTCATGCTGCAGAACTTGGTCCCTGGCTCCAGCGCTACTCACTCACTCTGTGTGCTCCTGATGTTTACCGTGTCCCCGAGGAGAGGGGCGCGGACAGGGGACGAGGGAGGGGGCGGTGTCGGGGGCACAGGGGGCTGACCCAGATGTTCCATGGAGGTCTCCCGGGGGGGTTGAGGGGAAGCTTCGACACGTCGGTGATGGCCAAAGGTGAGCTGGCAGCCCAAACCGAGAGTGCTGCGTCCTCCCTCCCTCTCCCCGTCCCTTCCTCCCTCGCGACCCTTGGCAGCGGCTCACCTCACTGAGGATGAATAATTAATGCGACTCGACGTGGAGGTGAGAGGTGACGTGTCTGTGCAGGAGCAAATTCCTCCTTGATTAGTACATAAAAAGCAGGGCCCATCTGCCTGGGTGTTGGAGATGTGACAGCCAGTGCCAGGAGTGCCAGGAGCCAAGGGGGAGACAGGAGGATGCTGGGGGGGAGGAGGGAGTACACTGACTGGGCAAGGAGACCCACAGCAGGGGCACTCCATCACTTACTCCCCGACATGTCAACGGCGCGCCTTCCAACACAGTTGCGACTTCTAATGAGATTTACCTTCTCCTGTTAGTGGGCATTGCCTTTATCCGGTCTTTGTCCATCCATTTCTCCCAAGAGCTATGTAGGCTTTGTTCGCAACGCCCAATGCGGCAGATTATGAAGCATTTACACTTAAATGTACATTTCAAGCATGTTATATTCAGGTTCAGACCTCCTCCTTCCCAATTCTGTGAAAACCATTTGAGTTATCACGGCTTTGCTTCACCCGGAAGCTCCAGATGTCCTGGGCACAGACGCTCCATTCTCTCAGACCACTGCACCTGTCTAGTCTGGTTCAGCACCTCAGAGAACCAGAGTGACATGGGTGGCCAAAAGAGTGCCTGCTGGATATTCTCTCAGACAGGGGTCTTATAAGCAGTGTAAGTTGCGATTACAAAGCCTGACTGCAATGCTTGAAAACTCCGAACCTCTAAAGGGGTCCTACACATCTGAGTGAATGACCTCAGCATGCCTGGCTGCAACTGTCCACCAGTGACTCCACAGGTCATACTTCACTGGGGTCCTTCAGGCAGCGCAAGGGCACCCAAGTCACAGCCTCTTAGCTAAGGGACAGGTCCCCAGACACTAGCCCCCTGATCTCTCCTGGGGGGCATCAATGATCTTGTTAGGTTTTTACAGAAGGATTAGCAGGGAGAGGCTCCCTGTGGAGATGCCCGCTCATTTACGCCAACATCCCAGGGCAACGGCATCAAAATTACCATGCTGTAGAGATAACCCCCGTCCCAGGGTACAACGCTACACAAACACGGCCAGAGATAAGCAAACATGTCGGGGGGGGGGGGGGGGAACAAAAAACACAAGCCAGGTTCACTCCGAGTGGAGAGTGCGAGAACACACCCTTCGGCAGCGGCTATAATTAATATGCTAAATTGAATTGCAATAATTGACTAGGGGACTGGCCTGGTGCACTGGAGGTAGAGTGATTAAAACGCTAGGCCGCGGCACACAGGGGTGATTGGGGCTCTGGTGAATTAGGGATTGGGTTTGATGGGAGACAATGCGCCCTCCATTTTTCATTAATTAGCCCCAGATCCATAAAACTCATGAAAGACTTCAATTGTGTATTACTCCAGACTCCCCATTACAACCATTCATTAACTCTCAATGGCCTCCCCCTAGCATTATAGCCTGCATGTGCGAGAGAATAAAAGAGGGAGAGAGACAGTGGCGTAACTATAGGGAGTGCAAGGAGTGCAGCTGCACTAGGGCCCGTGGCGAAAGGGGGCCCGTCCTCGATCTCACCGTAAAAGTGAGACAACCTGACCGGGCCCCTTAAGGCAATCTGACCTGGCCCCTTTCACCGCTGTAATACCGCCAATTGAAGATCACATATGATCTAGTCTTATCAATTCGCAAACATTTCTCAATTATGGTGTCAGTTATTCAGAATTATGAGCTATCACCTGCCCAATAAACATTTTAAAAACAGTCAGTGTTAACAACAGCAAATAATTAATTTTTCCTCATTTGCCTTTTGCTGAATAAAACAAATGTCGTTTTTATTAAGTAATATTGCCCTCGAAAAATAGCAAGGATGTCTGGGTAATATTGTTGTCAAAGATTCCCGCCCACCCACACAGGATTGTTCCCATCCAGTTGTTGGAATACCACAGACAGTTGTTGTTGGGATACTACAGTTGTGTTGCATTAGCGTTTTGAAGCGAATTAGGCTACCCCATGCCATGCCCTTTAACATAAAAGTGGCTCCAGAAAGCGGCAGGAACGAAAAGAGCAAGATGTAAGGATGGCAAAGCTGTCAAAACTATCCTCATTTGGATTGTGGCGAAGCGTGTTGAAGAGGACGCTACGTCTGACCCCCAGCCCGGCAACAGCAATGAGTGTGAAACTCAGCCACCAGGGTAGGCTAATAATTACATAACGTTTACTGTCTGGTATATGCAGTTGACATGGCTATTAAAAGTCATACAAATGCATATATAGGCCTAGGCTACCAGGCAGCGGCCAGGTTAGATATAGTAAACTGTGCAGGATGTAGTCGGAAAATAGCTAAAGCTAGATAGACTAAATGTAAACTAGCATATCTAACGAACATAAAATTAAATATTCACCATCGAAGTGACTGTTTTTTTTTTTACTAGTACCCAGATAGCACACATGACAGATCGAAACGTCATTCATAACGTCGGATAAGCCTCGGTAAATGATCAGATTTTCTTCTCATCTCTGTGCTCTATTTCAAACGTCGCAGATACGTCGGCTCATGACTGACTGTTCCATTATGCTCATTCCGTGTTGTAGCAAGCATAATCTAGAGCCAAAGACTCGCGAGTCAGAGCCGTTCACTTTTAAAAAACCGTAATCTATCTTCACATAGAAGGAGCAGTCGTTACCCTTAATTGTACATCATGAGTAGCCTAAATTTCCTTGCGCATCGCTAAACTGAAAACTCAATAATTTCGCCTGACGATAGGTCGGTAAGGGGCCCGTTGGTGAGATCTGCACTCGGGCCCGCCAAGTCCTTGTTACGCCGCTGGAGAGAGAGATGGAGTAGAGCACCTCAATGCCAGTGGAGATCATTATACTATGATGGGGTGAGCTTATGAGGGGTTGCCATGACGTAGTTCTCCATCAGGAGTTTTTTCTAAAGTCGCATCCACATCACTCAGGACTCTGCGCTCACCTGAGGAGGCAGCTACCCTCCTTGAGACACAAGCACCATGACACGCTACTCTAGGTTTCACCTCACACAATAACAAAAGGGCTTTCGTTTGTATTGTATGATACTAGTATCCCAAATACCCTCCCCTCTCTCCTACATCAGCGTTAAAATAACTTCAGCTGAATCAGTACTTGATCACTTTTTCGGGTATTGTTAATCTAACACTTAGATATGTAATTGGTGCAAATGCCTGACAATGGTGAATACAAAGCGCCTCTCTCCATAGGCTTCCTTTTCCTGTTTGTGAAATAGTCAAGAAGCAGAAAAAAAGAAAACCCCATCACAAACAATGTTCTGAAGACAGCTGGAGATAATCGACAAATCTCTGAATCTCTGTGTTGTGTCTTTTGAGATCTGGAGATCTCTGTCACAGCCAATTGCGTGTGGAAGGGCATGCTTTTTAGAATAGAAAGAAAAACTGAGCTCAATGTAACTGTAGCAGTCTCCAGCTGTAACTCTGCACATGCAGTGCAATCTGTGATTAAAATCAACTTTGACACTTTTTCTAGTGCAATGTATTTGCTCCTTGCAAACACCAGGTTTTTTGTGTTTTTCTCCCAACAGCCAACAGCATAAGCAAAAAGGATTTACTCCCCTTTGTTTTGATGTGCAAATTTCCTTAAGAAGATTACAAAAATAAATAAAAAATACGCAATACGTATTTCCCTTTTGCGACTGGTGTCTGTTGTGTGTGTTAGAGAGGCGCACATTTGTGTAATGAAATCCATAATTACGGAGCGAGCGCGCATGTTTTGTGTCCTCCGTTGACGCCATTGACCCTATTGAAGTTCCTTTCAGACAGGAGTGTTCTATGTCAAGTGCCTGTTGCATTCCCCTCCGTGTGCCCCGTACGCAATGCTGCTTCGTCAGAACACAAAAGGCATCAACAGCCAGTCGCTACACTGTGCGGGCCGATAACATTTTGATTTGCATTTGACTACAGTACGTGGAATGACAGGCCCCCTTTACTACAATCAAGGACATTTACATCATTATTAGCCTAGGTGTCATTTCACTGTGTTTGGAGCAAACAGCAAGAGAGAATAGCATCCTCAGGTTAATATTAACATATTGATGTGGTAGGAATAGGTCGGCCATTACAAAGGTGTACTCTTACAAAATAGACAGCGTACTTTTGTGCCGTTTGAGGGTGCAGCCGAACAATGAGCAATTGTTGGCCCGGAATGGTTTCATTCCTAGTTAATGTGAAACGGGTTCTTTATGTCCGTTTGTTTGTGTCAGTGCTGGATTGAATTCGGAAGGAACAGATACTGTCCTTGTCGGAAATGATGAGTCTGTGTTTAAAATGTCACATCTACTTTCCGTTTTTTTGTGACGGAATGTGCCACAGCTGTCATTCACATAATGGTATTTCTATTGGTATTCAAGTATCCATTTTGACACCTGCGTTTCCTTTTCCTTCGCCTCTCTCTGAAATGTTTCTGAAAAAGAGGCCCTGCTATATTAACCATTATTCTTTTTTTCCCCTGCAACAGACCTCTCCACAAATAACATCTACGCCATAAAAAAACAAAAACAACTCTTGACGACCCCAGCAGAAACACTGTTTCTAGCCCAGAGTGGGGAATGTCAGCCATCAGGTCAATGCTTCCGGATCTTTGACTCCACAGATATTACACACTCTTAATTCCTGCCTGCATACCACTGGAGAGCTGCAGGAGCAGCATGTCATAATTGAGCCATATTGTAGAGGGTAAGTCGGGGTGGGGTGTGTGTGGGAGGGGGGGGGGGGGGGTGTTAAACTCCTGGGAGAGAGAGGCAGAGGATGGAGGGAAACACAGACCTGACCCTGGGGACACAGAGGAGTCATCTGCTGCACATCCTCGCTCCTGCAATTCTCTCTCTCTCTCTCTCTCTCTCTCTCTCTCTCTCTCTCTCTCTCTCTCATTGGACAGCGTTAACCCTTTTGTGCTATGTGCCAGAGCAATGCTAGCATCAGTGCTGTTCCCAGGCGACTGATTAAACACATATGGAGCATATCGTCCTTCCCAATGAGCCGCTGCCAGCCAGCCAGCCATGGGAGCCATGGGAGCCAGCATGCTTCTCCATCTCCGGGACTCATCTGCCACCTGCACCCTTTTTAAATATGAATTTGTCACATTCCTGGGGCCAGGACATTGCCAGGCCAAGTTCCATCGCCATCTGAGCTCTCTGGTTTTAAAGGCTATCAGAAAGGATGTGTCAAAATCTGGACCATTTGAACTGTATGTGAACTGCAGCCTTCAGTGCTATTGGCTGTGTTTGGGACAGGACAAAATGCCCCTAGGTTGTGTATGTATCTATTTTCACTGCTAAAGTGTTATTGGGACCGTTTTTCTTTCACACCAGTGGAGCTGCAAGTGTCAAGCATGCCTTCCTCGTACAACAAGTCTTTCTGTCACCACCCACCCCCACGCACCAGCCCACCCCAATGACGAGAGAAAAGAAGGAACAGCAAATGAATTCCACCAGGACCCAAATCTCAGTTCAATTCTCTCTTTTCACACCAAGGTTCAAACACTATAATTTCTAAGGTCAGACAAGAAATGGTTTGTCGATTATTAAGGTTGAATCCGTCTACAGGAGGTTAGGAGGGCTTGGTGCTGTAAGGGGGTGGGAACTCCCAAGAGGGTGGCCATTTGCCTTTGAATTCCTGAACCTTTCACAGATTAATAACTCAATGGATTACCTGCTGTACTTTCCAAGGACATTAAACGAAGTTCCCTTCAGAATCGATAAGATAAAGCTCTTTGGCTATCAACACTACTCAATACTGTACACTCCATTTCCCTCACCATGAAGGCCCTCTACTTAATTATACCTCATTGCATAGCATCTTTCAGACTTTAATTTCAACTTTGTAGGTTAAGTAAGGGCACTAACATGGAATAAAAATCAGAGGGGGTTCTTAAGTGCACACTATAATGTCCGTGTCCCTTCTGTGGGATCCATGAAAGAAGGAGCAGGAGGTTTCATGTACAGAATTTGCTGTTGAGCAAGAACATTTTATTGTCTATCATGTTCCCATTTCCTCCATACCTGACTTGGATGTTATTCCCTTAGAAGAGAAAGAAGCACAGCTGTGTAAATGTCGAGGATATGCAACATTATGCAAATGTGCTCATTATTCTGAAACGACGGCCACATCAACCCAACAGAGAACTTCTCAGCGGCTAGGTTGGCTGAAGGGCACTTGTATTTCAGACAGGTTGCTGTCGGGGGGTTATTGGTGCCCACTTGCTTTGGGAAGGGCGAGGAAGGTCTTTGTTGCTTGGTGACATTCAGCGCAACAGCCTATTTACCCACGCCCACGCTCTTTATTTATCACAGAGTTTCACGTCATGAATTATCTAATGTCCTTTGGCCTATAAATTTCCCTAATGCAGTTCAGCTTTATTCCTCCCTCCTCCACCTCCATTCACACACACACAATCATAAAACTGGCGAAGTCACCCTTTGGAGGACTACTGATTTTATTTTATTGAGTGTTGAGAGAAACAGGATGTAGCGACAGCACATTTGTTAGCAAGCAGGAAGTGGTGAGCCTCTACCCCACCCCCCACTCCCGCAGTCCAATTGAGCCCCCTCTTGACGGCAATAGGAGCTTCTGTCGATCAATCAGCCAGAGTAGCCAAGCACTGTTTACTAGCCCAGCTCATTAAGCAATGTAGCAGAACATGTTAACTTAATTTGAGGTGAGATTTATTGTGGCCTAGGCCAGGGAGAACCATTGTCCCGAAGCTCAACCCAGCCCTGGCTTTGTGGATCTGGGTCGCTAAATTGCAACTAAGCGCCACTGATAAATTGTCCTGTTCTCATCTAACCTACTTACCGGCTTCCAGATAGACATTAATGAAGAATCATTTGACGCTGAGCAGGAGCACACTAAAGTTATTTGCCACTACCGAATCCAGCCTGATTGTTGGCAAGAGAGAAAACATAGGACGAGTTAACTAAGGGAGAACATTTTACTGTATGTGTAACCAGTAATCTCAGTGTAAAATGTAGGAATTGCTTTGGGATCTCCAAGGTCCAAAAGAATATGCGCCTTCTGTATAATTGCCAATGAGACTTAAATGAACAATAGAAGTTGGTAAACATGGCTAAAACACAAACACCTTTTGTTTCCAAACAGATCAAGGGACCTTTTCATACCCATTGGGGATTTGAAGGTTATAGTTTTCTGTCAATGTATAATTGGCATTTGATAGAGAGTTTCTGAGCATTCAGTTGCAAATTAAATGAAATTAACTTGAAACTGAAATTGACTGAAACAACATTTTTTTCAGGAAGATCAAGGCAAATCATCATATATATCAGGGATTTGAAGTTTGCACCGTAGTCTGCTATCAATGTTTTGACAACTGAAGACAGAAGTATTATGCATATGCATCTTTATGTTGACACAATGTAAATCCTTTAGTGTAACCATCTTCCTACCATTGAATTAGCGTGTTTACCATTGATGGCCCCCCGAAAGCTCCTACCTCCTTGTTTTCATGTAAGTTGGACTGACCCCCCCCACACACACACACACACACCGTTGTGAAGCCTTGCTGATCAGAACCCCCTACTGGGCCGCTCCAGGCTTCCTCCCAGGAAAGGGTCCAGGGGCGTCTCGCTAGCGAGTCCCTTTGGGGAGTAGTCACACTTTTAAAAGACGGAAATTAAGTGGAAAAATGTCTGCTCGCTCACTGATGTAATTATCTGTCCTGGATTAACATCTGTTCGCTAGCTCGGGTGCCAAGTCCACTTCAATGTGTGCCAGTACCTTGTGGCTGTGCCACCTGAGTGTGTATACCTGTGTGTCTATTTTGGAGGCAGTGTATCTTGGCAACCATCATGGCTACTTTTCACTCTGACATCCTCCACCCATTCAACATCTGTGTGTTCATGAGAACATCTTGGCTCCAGTCATTACCAACTTCCGACACTACCTCAGCAGCGCTCTAATTTTTAACCTTGTCAGTTGTCTTTTCTGTACAGCCAAAACAACACAAAGCCATAGCAATCAAACTTGGCTCACCTTGGATGAGGGGAGGGTATGTGAAATTAAAAAAAAGAATAGTTTATCACTTTCAGAATAATATTTTTCCTGCCCTATCCTAGTATGATAGCTAGTCTTCTGTATTGCATGTATTTAGTTTCTCAGTGTGGCAGACCTTGTGATGCTTCACCATTGTCGGCTTTGCCTACCTTATTATTAAGATAATCCATGCAGAGAGCAGTCCTTGGATTATCCATTTCTTCTAGTGCTGGCCCTCTAGAAAATTCATTAGCATGCTTCATTTATCTACATCATGCGTGTCAACGCTCACGTGTCAGGGCGGCCGTTCTCGTAACATCTTATTCCCACCTTAACAACTGAGTTGAAACAGAGCTCAGGTATGCTTAGGTGCTGAGGTCCTGCTTAAAATTCACTCAGGAAACCTCGGCTAATCCATTATGCATTAGCATTGTTGTGGTCCATGTTGCTCGGCCTTTTCCTTATTAGAGGAGTTAACTTTCAGTGGTGGTGCTCAGTGTGCGGACCTAACCGAAGGACTCCAGCATTCAGAACAGCCACTATTGACATGCCATTTGCAGGGGATTACACATAAACCTTTCTGAGGAAATGTCGCCTCATCCTGTCTGTCACAGCCCCGTGACCTTCCCATATTTAGCTCAGAAACTGTTCCTAGGTAAGGATGTATTCCTGGTGACCTGAGGACATACACCATCACTATTACTATGAATGCTAGGCCCTCAGGGAGCAAATTATAATTGAACTCTGCAATGGGAAAGTGGGTGTGCATCTCCTCTTGTTAACTGAGCTCTAATTATCTTTACTCTTTAGTTATATGAGCAGAGGGGATATGGCAGTGTGTCCTTTCTGTTAGATCAACTGTCTGGGGAGTTTTAGGTATAGGTTAATGAACTTCGTAAATATCTAGGAAACTGCAATCAGAGCTCAGCAAATGTAGGTAAGAATGTAGCATTCCTGGGCATGTGTGTGTCAGGGGCAGTCAGCTCTCAAGGGAGACTCTCCCGTGTTGTTTCAGAAAGGCGTAATTAGCTACATCGCAAGCTTGGCTTTTTCCTACTGAATACTCAAGTTTGGAGGTGGAGATTGTCTGCCCTTCGCAAAGCAAAAGGGCCCGACTCGAGGAATAATATCAGATGTTCTCATTTGAATGCATGACATGTTGTGCGGGGCCCAGTCGGTATAAGATTTGCTTAGCCTTTGGCCCGTCAAATGATTCCATAATTGATTGGATTAATAATGATCAGTGTTAACATGGAGCATAGGGTTGCAAGAGGGAGTCTGGTGTGGATCGGTTGACTTGATGCAGTGTGCTGTATCATTCCTCTGAATGAACTATCCAGCTACTGCAAATTCAGAAATTTGTCCTACAAGTGAAAAGCACAGAAAGATGACTGGCCGACTGGAGGAAATCACCTTGGGAGCTCTGAAGAACTGTAACACCCGTCTCTTTTGACCTTTCTTTCTTTAGCTTTACTGTCACCTCATCTTCCTTTGCGGTTGGATTCAAACTGTAAAGATACGCCGTGCTTTTCATTGTCATGTCCTCTCCAGGTGGTCCACAGGTGGCCTGATACAAGTCTGACTCGTTCAGCTGTCCGCCTGTTCAAGATTCGCCCTCGGCTTTGGAGGGATGGGCCCCGTGATATTGTAATGAGAGGAGGAGGCGAGAGAAAAGGCATTTGGCTGGCATTTCCAGCATGGATAAATCCGGCCCCTGCCGTCACGTCCAGACTGTTTCTTTCTGTCCGAGGATCCGTGATGACACTGTTCCAGGTCTCCACCTGTGTCCTCCTCTCCTCTGATCAGCGGGGCCCACGCACTGCGAGGGGATGAGGCACAGCAGGGCACTCTGATGCTCACCCTGTCTTTCCACACCGATAAGCAGGGAGGATTAGAGGGATTTGAACGTCAAGGTGTTTGAATGTACTGTAGTTCAATCTGTTATGCAGGAGCAGCGATCAATCTTTTCTTTTTTTTTGGGGGGGGGGGGATTTTCCTGTTTTTGGACTGTTGTAGCTACTTGCTATACTGTACTATATGTACAGTCAATATTTAAAAATGTTTTTTATACAACTAGTGTGGCTCTGTTTTCCTTTGATTGATGTAACCACCATATTGACTAGGCTGCGTCAAGATCATAAAAGTACATTTATGCGCCATATCTTCAAATACAAATTAATTTAATTAAGCCTTAAATTATTAAAATCTCTTCAATACTATCTATGGTCCTGGTCTGATGTGTAAATGAACAGAGGGATGAACTGTAGGAGGGACAGATGCCTGTATTGGTGGGGTGTGATGGGATGGGGTTAGAGAGAGATGGGGGCTCCTCCTTTGTGGTGCCTGATCCAAAGAAGGGGAAGGGCAGGCTGGGTCTTTTTGGCAAACGTGTGGAGAACCTTGTGACAGATCCTAAGCCCCAGAACTAATCCTGTTGCAGGTGATTTTAAGTGGCGGTTGGGAGTTAGGGGTAGGGGCTTGGAATAGGACGAGTGCAGTACGGTCCCCCAGCTCATCTCTAGTGCTTTCTTGTTTAGCCATGATGGCTTTGTTGGGAGGAAACTGTCTTAGCACCAGATGGGCCTCCAAAGTCTCAAGAAAGCCCCCTGGCTACTGTAATTTGTGTGTATGTATGTATGTATGTATGTATGTATGTATGTATGTATGTATGTATGTATGTATGTATGTATGTATGTATGTACAGTACTGCGCAAAAGTCAAGTAGGCCCCCAATCATTTTTACATTAGTAGTTATTTTTTTGTCTTTGTATTTATCGGCCAATACAAAAGCTCAATATTGAGAACATTATTGTTGTGTCTTTTTATTTGATTATTTTATGTTTTTGTTTGCTTTACTTAAATGGATCATATTTGTGCCTAAGAATTTTACACTGTCCTGTATTTGTGTGTCTGGATTGAGTATTTTCTGTATGCGAGTGTGTGTTGTTCTCCCGTGTGTGCTGTGCATGTCTGGTTTATGTATTGGTTTGTGTAACTTGTGCCTTTGCCCTTTTGGGATCCCATTGAATACAACATTCATAGATATAGTATCCACTGGTCCTACAGGATGTTTCATATAGAGTTTCTGATTCATTGGCCGACCAGGTAACAGTGGGGTTTAAGAATTTCATTTTTGACCAATGACCAAGGTCATTCTACCTCACAGCAGAGAGGAACATTCCTATGTGTCAGAACCATCCATGTACATTGTGAGAAAACATTTCTTCTTTTTTTCGTGTCAAGTCTGTCCATTATTGTTTTTTGGACCTGAGATAATTGATCTTCAGGTCATTTAAAAGTGAAAGTACAACCTGTTCTTCGGTATCATGGTTGCCTCGGTGCTGGTCTGAGTGGCACATAGGCTCCATGACATCCAGGACACAGACCCTGCTCTGAATCTGTCATGGCTGATTTTACTGGCCTCCTTGTGAGGAAGGGCAATATAAAAAATGGAGACGGACAAATGCGAAGGAAACGCCATACTCCCAAAGGATGATGAGATTATGAGCCAGAATGGGAAATTCAATCTTCCAGGCCTCCCACAGTTCAAAAGGCCACATGGGCTGGTGTTCTCCCCCTCCGCACCTTGTCCAGATGACCTGCTGGGAACGCTGTTCAAGGTAGAAACACTGGTCAGGTGGAGGTTTGTTAGGATATGGAGAACCAGGTATCAGATTAATCTAACCTAAACCATTAAGTCATAAAAGTCTTGTCTAAACATGGCAGCTGTGCAGGGATCAGTCAAGCGGCGGTGTGTGTGTGTGTGATTGTGACTGTAATAGTGTGTGTGTGTGTCTGCAAGGTCACGTGTCTCGTGTGATGGCACACAAAGAGACAGCTGTGATAGACTCCTCATCATCATTAGCCATGCTCACCATGTCCAACGACAACACTTGTCAAAGCTTAAGTTTCTTCTATGACAGCTGAACAAAGTGATTGCGTGTGATTAATGGCATCTTATTTTTTCCAGCAGCTTCACAGGAGATTATTGTGTATTTGCGAGATTTGCTTTTTCATGCACTTCTCTGATTACACAATCTTTAATATCCCTTCTGTATGTTATGATCTGATGCTTCGTGACTCCCAAGGGACTGTGCAATGTGTTCAATAAAAGTTTCTCACATTTGAGGTTTTCAACAAAGCACCAATTTGTTCACATCATGTCAAAACCCTCACATTCAATTGATCAGGTTTTGACAGAATTACTTAAGAATGACTGAAAAACAGCCAATGGTTCACATCCAGACAATGAAGTGCATTGAACAAGACCATAAATCAATCCAAAACACTGAATACCTGTGTTATCAAGCGTAAATTGCATTTGGCTAACAGCTTCTGTCACTCACAAGTCCACGTTTTCCTCCGCCAAATAACAGAAATTGAAATGATATACAATTAGTTTTGCACTCCATTTTGGTTGACATTCATTGTTTTCCCCTGCTCCAACTTTACACGGGCCCTCAATTCACGCATGTCCCCCCCCCCCTCTTCCCCTCCCTGCTTGATTTTCTACTTCATTGGCCGTTTCATGACTAGCCCTCTGCTTTCCTCTGATATGATAGTCACAGAAATACTTTGATCATGATGGATGAGATGGGTGCCCACTTGAGCCTTGGTGTGTGCTGTTTCGTCACATAGGAGATACAGTCTATGGGGAGAGATGGAAACAGAAGCCAAGTGGGGTTTCATTGACATGCTGTTCCTTGCCGGAAAAAAATACAAGAGAACAAATCAAGGGCTATTCAAAAAGGATTAGGATATCTCATCTTTAATTTAGAGACATACTGTAAGGACTTCAAATTCCAAGCTGCACTCGAAAGCTAGAAAGACACAAATGGAGTTGGCTTTCTGAAGGGACATTGCGTCATTGAAAACAAAATACATTTGTTTGTTTTGGGATGTTTTCTCCAGCTTGCTCTCAGAGCCAGAGGGTCACTGATTAAATGTTGTTTTTTCTTGGAGGTGCATGACAAGCAGAGTGCTCATACATCTGCTGTGTAAGTTTCCCAGGCACGGCCGGAGCCCCCCTCACCACCACCACCACCCTATGGCTGGCCACTGGTGCAACCCAGGCCTCAGCTGCTGGCTGTTTTCATTTATTTATTGTCATCTATTGGAGGATGCATTTGTACAGTTTCGAAGAAACACAGGCTTCCTTAATTGCTACAACCACCAGCTTTTCCAGTTTGATGCCCCCTACACACATTTGAGTGTATTTCACCACTGGAAGGGGCAAGGCAGGTCGTTTTAGATGGTTGCCGTCACATAACAATTGAGTCTTGCCCTCCCCTCCTCATGTCTGCCCCTCCCAATCAAGGTGGCCCGATGTGAAGGCATACTCATAGTCAGAAATGATACAGGAAGCTCACACTGGTGCTGGTTTCCACACTCCAGTCCTATCCCATTTCTGTAATTGAGTTCAGCTCCTGCACTGACTTGTTACAGTGTAAGCATGTAGTAGAGTGTGTGTGTGTGTGTGTGTACTAGTGATTCACTTGAACCCCAGGATGACTGACATCACTCTGACAGTTTTGTTACAGGATCTTTGATTTACCGTGTGACGCTGTGCACAGCCTCTCAGCTAGTTTGACTGTTTGTGTGTATGCATGTCAGGCTACACTTTCCTTCATCATGATAGTCGACTGTCAAGCCTTGTCATATTACAGTGAAACATGGAGATTCTCTCTGTTGTTATCTAGATCTATGTATATGGAGGGGTTGCAAGTTGAAAGCTTTAATAAAGACTCCTGACTCATCTTGTTGTTTCAAAGACAAACGTGTCTATAAAACAGTTGATTTATGTAGGCTAAAAGAGATGAAGAGCACAGAGGAAGACAGTATTGTGTTGCCATTAGTGATGCCCTTTAAAGTGCCCCTTAAAGTGGTTGCTTTACAGGTATACTCATGACTGGACACCATCATCCACTAAAGTGTATTGCATAGAAGCATATACTCTGGTAATATCCTGATTTGTTGTCACACAAAGAAAGTATTTAGATTCAGCTGGTACAACTGTACAATGCTCGCCACAATAGACAATAGTCTTCCATGTCATTGTATCCATCTGTAACGGTAACCTATTTGTTTCAGCCCATCATCCAACGTGACACAAAATTCCAGCAATGTGGAGCTGTTCACTTGAGCAGTGATCCAAAATGTCCGCCAGCCCAAAGCCCACATGTCATAAGACCATCTGTGAGAGGTCACCTCGAGGTAATTCCCTCAGCCTGTACCATAGGTAGAACCAGCAATTTCCTTTCATGTCTTCGGAGTTGGCACCACAACGGTGGACAGGCTCTTTGTTTAGCTCAGAGTATCTCCAAGCATGCAGCTGCTACTGCCCTGCAAGATCAAAATAATCCCACTCCCTGGCATGGCACTATAGCCTAAAATAATGGTGACACATTATCTCAGCTAACAACATATTTCCTTGTCGAGGGCAATTTGGCAATAAGCTTGATGTTTAATGCTCCACAAGCAAGCCAGTGAAATGGAGTCCGCTAAGACACCCCCTCACACACACTGTGTGGTTCATGATTGATTAGCACACTGACATTGGTACAATAGCTTGGAGGGGGTGAGCTCCCTAAATAGAAGTTTGCGGCAACAGCGGGGAAGAGCCAAGAATTCAGATCAGCTCCAAGAAAGAAAAAGTGCCCAGGGTACTTTTCAAGTAATGGTGCACAATCCTGAAAAGCTGTGAAAATGGATGTTTTCTTTTTTTAAAAGATGGCAATTTTCACCCTTCAATTTCAGCATATTCAGTTTCACTGTTAAATTTCAGAACACTTTAGCTGTCAATCAGTTAACAATTTCAGTTCTCTATTATAATTTCAAGGCATCCTGCTACTGCCCATTTGTGTTCACTTTATAAATAGCTATACTTTAAAATGTGGTATGCTGTAGTAGCATACTTCAAAGGGGCTTTGTATTCTCTACAGTCCTCTTTCTACAGTCAGTGAACATATTCTTTGGCATCTTTGTCATGTGCTTACCACACCTTGAGGTCATGGATGCCACCTAGTCCATCAGCTAAACACAGTGTGAATTACATGTCATCCCTGAAGGCACCAGCTCTTTATAAAGACTACTTATGTCTTACTTAAAGGTAGACATTATCACCTGCCCAGCTGACATAAAGCCCACCCTATTCTAGACTGTAAGACTCCCCAGAAAAAAATGGGTTGACAAGTGGAAAATCGCATCTCTTCTCCAGGAAACACACACATTCTCCTCCCTTCGGTCATCCACCATTAGGCTCAAGGCAAAACAGAGTTCTCTAAGCTAATATGCAGTTTCCGCTCCAAGGTAACAGACAAAGCCCCTCTATTCGCCCTGCTACTCCGCTGTCCTCAGCATACAATTCACAGTTCAGTCATTTAACAGACACTCCTATGCAGACAGACTCCACAATGAGCACATTCCGGAATGGAGACCTAACTTTGTCAGATGTGAAGGACGGAGAGTACTGGTGGTGGAGGTCACAGCCAACCTGCCGGGTGGCAGACTGGAGAGATGACTTGCTTTACGACTCCCCTCCGGATCTCTCTCTGGGTTTCTCATTTCCCCCCCAGTCTCTTTTTTTTCTACCCACAGTACATGCCACATTACATTTTGAAGGTGAATCCCATAAATACCAAAATTACTTAGGAGGATAAATTACCCAGGAGGGCATTTTTATATTTCAGTGTGCTGGTTATCTTAGCACGAGGCCCCAGGTTCATCTGACGTCTATAATGTGACAGTGACAGCCCTGATACAGACAGCAGACAGTCCTTCTTGGGAATGAAGCCAAGAGAAAAAGTCTTAAAAGAAATGATGGATAGAGACAAAGGACAAATGAAGGGATTTAAAAAAAAAGTGCTGATTTACTTAATCCTCGAGAAAGGTATATCAATTCCACATTTGTTCCTTACCTCTCGAATTTCTCGCTTCGACTACATTTTTATCTATGAAAACAGGCTGGGGAAATTAATCTGAAGGCTCCTGACAGGGTCATGTCCAAACCCACAGACAAGCCCAGCAGGTGTGTGTCTGTGTGTGTGTAGGTGATTGTGTGTGTAACTAACTTGCAGCAGTTTAATGCTTTTGCACATAGACAATATATATTTTGACTTATAATGAATATATTAGGACCTTAAAATGTTTACCCAAGTGAATCAATGCCATAGTTAAACCATTTCCTATTTCCACAGAATTTATGGATTTTTAAGGCAAAATCTTAAATGTTTTTTTATGTTACTGTAGCCTTGAGTCAGGTGCAATATAAAGGAAATCAAAACATAGCATTTCCATAGCAACAGGTAGAAAAGGTTAGATTCAAGGCTCGCCTGTATTCATATTCTTTTTGCATCAAAAGCCACACAGTTATTGCTATAAAAGGAAAGATCAGAGAACAAGCACTACATGGAATAACGTCATGTTTGTATTTAATGCTGAAGTAGAATTCAAACTAGGCCTAAACCTGTGCTGTTTTACATTTTTTAACCAACTTTTTCAACAAACTTCAGAGCTGAAGTATCCATTTTAAAATGATAGTGCTGTTACAATGCCGCCCTCACATAGATGCCAATCAAAAGGTAGGCTGGGATATCAGAGGCTAAGGGGGAGTTGTTTCAGCAAGAACACACCACAGCTGCTGGTTGAGCAACCCCCCTCTTCACCAATGCCAGTATTGAGAGGAGTCCTACCCAGTGAGCATGGAGGAGGGCTGGGGCACACTGGGCAACAGGGGCTCAACCTGTCAGAAACTTCTCTGCCAACCCAGAATGCCACTTGGAGGTGACGCTGACTGCAAGTGACTTTCAAAGTTTCACTTTGAGTGTTATTTTCATGGGTTGCTGTCCCTGATAATTGCAATGAATAACACATCGACAGCATGAGTCGAATGCCCGCAGATAAGCCATAACTAAAAATTATATCAACTTAAATATGAAATCTCAGTGAATTATGCATCGTTGCTCCTAAAATTACAAAACATCCTATTGAACTATGCATGAGGGAGACTGAATTCAATCTCATCCAAAAATGAGCACCCGCGGCATTATCAATAGGAGATTACAGCCATTGATGACATCCAAGCTAGTCTGACACCCATGGATGGTTTAGTCCCGGGAAGAGTAAAGAGCTGTCAACAGGTTTCAGATGAGGAGGGAAGGTGGACCATAGGCCTACAGAAAACCTGACTGGATCACAGAGCCCTACAGTAGATGACCTGGCAGGAAGGTAGCACACAGGCCGGCATATTCCTTCAGTCCTGACAATCCCCTTTACTCTTTACTCTGGAAAAACAGTGTTCGGCAAAGTGACTAGCGATGAACTGAATTGTTAATAATGGCTTCTCCATCTGGGCCTTTCTCTGCACTATATGATCTCATTTGAGAGAATATTCCTGTTGTTGTGTCTCCGCTGTGACCTGTTTTTTTCCCGTAGTTTGGTCCCTGAGAATGAGCAACGCAACCGCCTATCTGATTGCGATTGTAATTCCCCCTCAACAGAAAACCGCCACAAAGTCATCAATCAATCGATGTCCACTGAAGGTTTAAGTGAATCCCCCCCTTCCATTTCCAAATACACCAGTGCTATGCGAGTTCTGGTCCAGGTACTGGGAGGATTGATAAAGACACATGCATCATGTGATAAAGTCGCATTCCTCAAACAAGTAGCCCTGGTTATTGTTTTTTTATCCATTTATCTTCTATGAGCATTTGCCTTGCGCCATCAATCGAACATACTGTTGTGTACTGCACACCTTAATGCTCATGTGAGGTTGGCTGGGATTTTAAAGTTAAATTTAATAAAGAGAACGCTGGAAAAAACAACAGAGCTGAACAGTAGTTCTTTGTTGTCATCTCCCCCCCAGTTATATTTGAACACGTGTAAAGAATATGAGAGGGAAAAGAGACAAGAAACGACACATCAAAAAGCACAACAACAAAGCAAACCCATTAATGCAGTTCTTATTGTTAATGTCTACATGTAATGTTGTGGTAAAATCTATGAACATAATGCCTTTTTCTTGTATCTTGAATTGACTAATCAACAAATTTTGTCTTCTATTTCCACCCACACATTTCTAATCCTACCTCCAGTCTTACTACAAGATTTGATCATAAACGACTCCTTCTTTCAGAATCTGTGTGGACCTTTGTTATCAGCTCCTTATCTATTGTTTACACCATTAAAGTGGAAAAACATAATGTTTGAAGACGAGGGGCAGTTAAAACAGTGTCGCCATGACCTTTTAAATCATACAGAGCATTTCGCTATATCTGATACATTTAACAATGAACAGTTAATAATGTACAGGCTGGGAATGAACTAAAGGCTGGGAATGAACTAAAATAATGATAGAAAGACATTATCTCCCATTATTTTATAATGGTTTATTGTTCTGCAATTGAAAATGTTGGCCTTACCAAAGATTGTTCCCATGTCACAAGACAGCAGAGAATATGGTGGGTGTGTTTCAGTCATTGTTTTGAACGTTTTGCGTATACATAAAAACACATTGAAAGCAACAGCCTCAGGGCCTTTGTGTCATCCACTGACAAAGCATTGATGAAATCAAGGAAGTAAAGACAACCTAGCAACCATCACACAGATTACGAATAATTCATTCCACAGACAGGCAGACAAACGAGAGGTTATGGTGGTTCTAATTCATGGTGCGATTTTCTCATGGCAAATACACCAATCCATTTATCTAACATATTTAGTACAAATGGTACATTTGGTTGGCCCTATTCCAGTAGAATATCTTGGAGTGTACGTATTCAGTTCTAAACAAAGTCAGTGTAATTAGTTTCCTTCATCTCATCTGATCTATTTTTTACTGTATCAAACATGCATACACAGCGTCATGCTGCTCTGTGGAAATTGAAAATATACTGCTCATATTTTATAGGCTGACAATTGCCTAGTCTGGGTTTTGATGTAATATTTAGACACTTTCTTTGTTCTGTTCACAGTGAGAGCAAGGGAAGATGAGGTAGTTACTGATGTTCCGAAGGGCTTTTGGGTTCACTTGACGAGAATTTTGAGTCCCATTATTGGGTTTAGCCCAGTTCCTTCTGCCTCATTTACTCTGGCCTGATTGGAGTGTGTGTGTGTGGGGGGGGGCAGCAGAAAGGCCATGCCATCTCAGTCTGAATCACTCCCATAATGAACCTCTTTCGTAATTAGCAAGGGGACAACCTTTTTATTTCATAATGCGTGTACATGTGCGTTTGTCTGTGTGCACGTGCTTAATGATTGTGTGTGATGGCAGGGTGTGTGGATCCTATTGTGTGTGTGTGTGTATCAAAGAGTCGGTTGTGTGTTGGCCTTTGTGTCATCGCTAATTGCCGCTAATGAGATGGCTAGTAGACTGTGTGTCAGAGGACTGAGTACATGCCTCCATATATTATCCCAGCCCCCCCTCTTATTGCATCTGCTTCATCCACTTATCCTGCCCCTCTTACACATGGATACCCAGTGCACTCCCCGCAATGAGAAAAACACCCAGGCTTTTATTATTGGAACTGCCTCGACGCCAAGCTCTCTTAAAGGTTAATTGCTGCTGTCCATCTCTGACTGATGAAGATTTTGCTCTGAGCGAAAGCATAACACTTCAGAGAGCACTTCTGCTGTTGTGCCACAGTTATGTTCCTTACCTCCTAGCTGAAGGGAAACGACTCACCTTCTAGCCTCTGCTGGAGCATGGTACTGAATCTGGAGGTGGAGTTTCTAACTCATTAGCACCTCTTCAGAGGAGAAACTTTGCCTGTAATTGCAGATGCTAATTGAGCTGAAGGATAATCATAATTTATGCTATACAACTATAGTCTTGGCTGTGATCCTTTTATGGGGTTATTGATGGTGAAGAAAAAAAACGAGTCTATTTATCCATGTTCACCTTAGATTGCCTTTGCTTGCCGTTTGTTGTCAAATCTGTAATCATTTTGACTGGATCTTCTTAAAAAAGAACCAGAACTCACATGGTTTAAAAACCGACTCTTATAAGGTTAGTGTCAGGGTTGATGTGATCCTAATGCTGATTTCTGTAACACCTCTCTATGGTCAGACATCTACAGAACAATTTCACATGTGAGGGCGGTGGTCTTTGGCATGGACATGACAGTGAAGCTCTGCAATGTTTTTACTGATGTTAGTTCAGTGTTCTGTTCATAGTGTCCTGTGTGTGCACTTGTTTAGTTTTTCACAATGTATGCTTCATGTTTTGGCTGCTTGCAACGTTGGGACTACCTCGTTGTTATGATCAGTGACCTATGCTCTTTTGTAAAGCTCTCTCTTGGAAGTCGCTTTGGATAAAAGCGTCTGCTAAATGCATAAATGTAATGTAAATGTGGGAGGTCAATTAAAAGGTGCATTAACATCCACCTCTGCTATCTGTACATGGCAGAGGTGGATTTTCTATACCTTTTGTGTTTAACAGAAATGAAATAAATGGCAACAATTCTAACCGTATGCGCATGCGCGTGCATGCGTGTGTGTGTGCTGAATACAGAGTGCCATTGAGCAGTAATTTGGAAGTGAACTGGAAAAGTAGCCTGTCAGTTCTGTAATATATGTATAAATTTGTCATGGAGAAATGTCAGAGATATTTGAATATTCCACTGACAGGCAAATATTTTTAAGAAATTGATGATTGGATGCGATGGAGCAGCCTGCGTAGGTCCTTACCGCTAAATTGTTAATAAAATGGCTTAAAATGAAGGAACTTGCCCAACTCACTCAAATTAATCTGACTTCATAAAACATCATAAGCATAACAAGGTAAGTGATTGAACAGTACCAGCATATATTTATGTAATCACAAGGATTGCTATAAATACATAATTTCCCCAGATATCTTATTAATATGTGATAAGATACCAAATACAGAATTGGTCAAATTAAATATTCAATCGTCTTTGATCACTGTGTGTTGTAGATATAAGGCTTCTCATGTAATATGAAAGAGTATAAGTAAGTATCTTTGCATATGTTATACAATGAATACATCTGCAGTCACATGACAGAAAAATACATAGGCCTAACACATCTGAATGTTTACCTCCAAACTTTGTTCCATAAGCTAATCCAATCAGTTCAGGAAAAATCCACTGCGAACATTTTCTACGAGGAATTGAAGAACAATTTAAAGTAGGCTACATTTGAATGAATTTGTTGAGTATTTCATATTACATTGACCATGGTCCTTGTCTGTTTCAGTCTTCAGTCTGATGTGGGTGGTGATAAGAATCAGGTTAAAGTTAAGACTCCACTAAAGAGATAATCGCTGCAATTTATATCACATTAATTCATAATAGATTTGATTATCTGTATAGTCTGCTGAAAATAACAATATCTGTGTTATATATATATATAACACAGATATATATATATATATATATATATATATATCATATATATATATATATGAGAGAGAGAAAAAGTGTTTTATGGTTTCTCTCATCACATGTCCTATTTTATATTCCAATGTAGCCCACTTTGAATAATCAAATATAACTGAATTGATGATTGTGGCTTTGATATTATGCAGACAAATGCACTCAGAGTCCAAAATACTAATTTCCAAATCGCTGACAAAACATTTAGAGATTCTCCAAGCCACTAAGCTGCACATCTTGCAGTTCAAATGTAACTAAAGATCAGCAAGAATAATGTTTCATCTCTGAAAGAGAAATGTATTGTTCTGCCCATATAATTCACAATATAGCCATGTTTAGTCATGCTTTACTGCAAAGCACAGAAGCGTTAAATGCCATTGTGTTGAAACCATCCTTTTTAAAAGTTTCCTTGGCGCTTGTCAGGTTGGCATCGGGCGTCAGATCCCCAGGTAGGGTCCACTGTCACTTGTGCTCATGTTCAGCTGTAACATTGCCGGGCATGTGGACAGTGGGCATGAGTGGAAGAACTAGCAGCTGCACTGTCTTTGGTGCCAGCACAGCCCAACTGGTGACTGGTGGGATAGCTACTTTCTGCCTTCCTTTGTTTTCCAGTAACACTTCAACAAGTAAAAAGAGGTATTGGCTAGGCATTACAGAAATAAAATGGCTCTGGCTTACACTGCCATGGCTGAACAAGTTATTTGGCAGTTATCTTGTTTCAGAAATGTGTTTCTCTTAGACATCCAAAGTACATTGTAAGACGAAAGTATCATTTGGGGGAAGGCAGAAACCATGGGTTTGGAAAGGTCACAGAGGTATTTCTCACAGTTGTGAAACAAAGGATGTTTTCCTATTTAAAAGGGCGTTAGGCGACAAGGACACTGAAGTCCAGCCAAAACCTAGCACTTTCCTACACACCCTTGGGTTTTACCTTTCAAATTGACTGTACCACAAAAAAAGTTCAAAAACTTTGAAACGTAAAATAACATTTTATTTTGAGTCAAATGTGTCCTTTCTGCATGGCCAAAGCTATTGAGACTTGTGAGCATTGGGACTGAAGAACTGAGAGTGACTGCACACAGGAAATAC
The DNA here is from genome assembly GCF_021917145.1 of Hypomesus transpacificus. NCBI lineage: Eukaryota > Metazoa > Chordata > Actinopteri > Osmeriformes > Osmeridae > Hypomesus > Hypomesus transpacificus. The sequence goes on from NC_061060.1 coordinate 9,147,984, forward strand.
CTATACATAATGCTTTTCACATTGATTTTCATCAACCATGCAGCAAGCTAAAAGGTACAGACAATATTTCACCAGACTGAAGTAGGTCAATCAAGTATGCAAGCGTTTGCGCTTTCAATGTACTGCAGTGCTATCTGTCATCAGGTGTCTGTGGCCTGTGCTTTCAGGGGCTGCTGACCTGCAATGCCACTCTCACTGACATCACCAGGCTTGGGCAGACTGTGGAGACAGAGGGTGTCGAGGTACCACAGCTTTCGTACTCGCTAAGTGATACTGACTGGAGAAGGATTTCTAGGGGATTTATCAGCGAGGTCTTCCATGTTTTGACTTGTAGAAAGTCTCCTCCTACTCCCACTCCCAGAAGTTGAGTGAATAATTATAGTGTGCCCAAACTGAATAAAGTGGATCTCCTCTTGCTTCACCCCAAGATTTATAATCAAAAAGTTTTAATAGAGGCCCCTGCCTCGTTGTTGGAAATGTAATAAGAAGGCAGCCGATAACATATATTTGGAAATTTGATAATAAGAGGGAGTTTTTGCGCACTGTCTCACGGTTACACAACTGTGTAACCTCACATAAAGGAGTGAATAAGGTCTCTGATGAATTAATGAAAGGAGATATTTGAAAATCAGTGCCTTCCCTCTCAAACTGTACTCAATTCCACTGTTCATTTATAGCATTCAGTGGAGATATCTTTAGTGCCCACCTGATGTAACATAGTATGTCTCCACTGTTTCCTGACAAATACTGGCCATCAAAACATTGAAGAAATTAGGTCCTTAGATAATTGACCAGCTTCCAATTACTGTTGGATAACCAACCAGGCAACTTTCTCATTTACAAGCTTTTTAGTTTTATGTGAAGATTTTTGACCTTCCAAATTCCGAATTGATATTTGGCAGTGTGAATGAAGATATGGAATAGACATTTCTAAATGGAAAATTCCAAGTATGATTGATATACCCCCTCTGGGATATTCAATCACATATTTTTGTTAATAAGAACTGACAGAGTGGAAATTGAGTAGGTGTGAGAGATAGTTATGACAGCTTATTTCTATATGAAATAGGTAAATCCATTTCATATCAAGGGTGAACCCCATAATGCAAGTGGGAGTGCAAAACTAACTCTGCCAATGTCATATGATTGTCAGGCACTACCAATCTTATTGCACATTACCTCATGCAATATTTTACTAGTAGTCAAAAATGCAATTACAGCACTCAGTAATAAACTGCCCATAACACCATCACATTTAATTTGCAATTTTCCTCAACATGATTTTTTCAAAAAACATGACTCACATCTTATCATACTTTGTGTTGTGTAGAATCTCAAAGGTTGACTCGCAACACTTTTATCATAGGTATATTATTTCCTGTAAAATGAGAATAAGGGGGTTGAATTCACAGTGAGTGTTGGCACAAAAACGGTTGTGTGTTTGTGTGTGTGTGTGTGTGTGTGTGTGTGTGTGTGTGTGTGTGTGTGTGTGTGTGTGTGTGTGTGTGTGTGTGTGTGTGTGTGTGTGTGTGTGTGAGAATAGAACGGAGAATTCCGGCATTCACTGTGATCAATATACAAGACCTTGTGCAAAACTGCATTTCCCTGTTTCAATACACTCTTGTTGGTTCAACCTGTTATGGAGCCTTAGCATAAAAGGGGGTCATTTTTTCTTTGCTAATCAGCTGAAATTGCTTTTGTAGTGAACTCTCTAATTTTCATCAGAGAGGTCAGTGTGGGCTATCCTTTCCAGTATTTGAGTACATCCCTTTCTCTCTCTACTCATAGAAAAAAAAGCATGCGTTACCAATACAATGCAGCAGATTTTAAAATGTATTTACCTAGACAGTTATAATGAGCATGTTATTGGTGCTTGTGGTAATAGTGTATTTGTATAATAAACCCTACATTGATGTAACATAGGGTAAACATTACTGTTAAGGAGGTCTGTAAATAGTGAACATTAATGCAGATTTGAATTGTCTCAAATTGTACACGTTTTATTAAAAACCTGATCCATCAATGTGTTTACACACAGTTGGGATTTTTCTTTTCATTTTTCTTTCCCAATGCTTCTATTCCTGCTGGTGCCTCGAGAGGGCCTGAGAAGCTTGTTCAGATTGTCAGCTTTACCAAACAGCAGGATTCTGTAACCATGCCAGTCACTCTGGACCTTAAAACCCTTCCATCCCCAGAGTTAAATATAAAGTCAACAAATCAGAACTACCATACAAAATCCGTATTTTCTGGCTCAAAGAAATCCTTAGATGTCAGTGTTTTCCACACATAGACTAATTTGTGGCGGTGCGCCACAGAATCAACACCGGCCGCCACACATTGCGTTTCGTAAACATTTTTTTTTATCGCTATTTAGGTAAAAACACGCAGCGTATTCGTTCAGCTGCATTTCCTTTCCCTGCTCTCCCTCCGTCTCTTTCACGCACGCGTCTTTCTCACATACACACACAGTCACTACGTCAGCACACGTTAGCAACGATGCATACGCCGTTCTAGTGAGACCGACAGCTACATCAGCGAGCCTTCAGCATTAGTGCCGTAGCTAAAGGTCTAGGAAAGTTGAGGCTACTTTTCGCTAGGTACCGACGGACATGTCTTAATCGAAGGTTCCCCTTCGTTGTTTTGGTGAGAAGTTTCAAGAGCTAGCTACTTACCCGGCGTCATGGAGCCGACCAGTTAAATAGTTATTTAGCACCCTGTATGCAGCGTCGCTACCTGCATATGCAGAAATTATTTGTTTGTTGTTGTTGATTGATTTTGTGAATTATTTCGACCCCCCCCCGGTCTGACATGAAACAACACCCCCCCCCCCCCCCCCCCCCCCCCCCCCCGCCACATATAGCTTTCTAATCTGTGGGAAACACTGGTTGTATATTCAAAACAGGCTTTCTTACTGTAGTGAATAGACATATTGTTGTATTATTTACCATACAGTCCCCTAAGCTTATACAGTAAAAGCAGTGGTTTTGGAATCAATGGCCCACATGAGACCACTTTTCAAGCTTCTTAACGAAGATGCAGTACTTGACAGAGCCGAACTCCAGTTGTAGTCCTGCGGTGCTTAGTGAGACGTTCAAGTCAAAGAAGGAATAGCCTGTCTTGTACCCTAATTGAATGTACTGTGTGTATTTTTGAGTTGTGGCACTTTCTTTTCACACACACAACATTGGTAAGAAACAGTGAGTGATTTGATATCAACAGCTATTGCCTTCAATGTATGGTAACATCAGAGCCAAACATTGATTGGATGTGAACCTACTTAACTTACAATATAATGTATTTTTAATCTTATAGGGTAGTGAAAGGACCATGTGTGTCAGAGGTATTGACTTAATATAAATTAAAAGGGTAATGGTAAAAATGAATACCTAAGGGATTATATTCGCACCAGTCAACTATTCACTGAGGTTATGCATATTAGAATCAGGAAAATCTTCTTATCTTTAGTTTTGGAAATAAACGATGGCCGTGATCAGAGATAGCAATAAATGATAATTCACTTCATGAATTATGAGCCAAGGGGATAATGCTATTAGTGTTCACCCAAATTAGTGTTGGGCTACTGTGTCTAAAATCCATGTATCTTGTGCTCTCAGCTGCAGTCTTCCTGAGTAGAGTAGCTAATTTTGATGGCTATTCTGTTCTTAAACACCATATACATTGAGGAGATTTACATAAAACACATCAAACTAGAGGTCACACTTGCTGCTGATGCTGCAGCAAGATTCTGCCAGACTGTGATATACCACTGTACTACAATGTAGCCTGTGTATTGTTTGTAGGTAATCACAGCAATCTCTTCTATTCTTTAATTCCCCCATTCTGCCTTACTATAAAATACATGTGTTTTAGTGGTAGCTTTCAAGCACTGTGATGCCAATTGACCAAAAAACATCTCCAGACATGATTTGTGGCTCTCCTGTTGAGACACACAGATGTAATCATTTCTTGAATGAAAAGATCACTGTTGAGTCCACAGTCATGAGTCATGACTCCGATGACTGATGCCAAAGCAGAGCAGTGTCTGGAGAGGCAGCCAACACCAACATCTTACTGTACCTATTATAACAATGAAGCCCCCCTTAATATCTGGATCTTATGTGGATAGCACCACAGAGGGGACTAGATGACAGAGCCATCTGTGCTGACAGATGTTTAGCAGGGAGCCCTTTGTTCACATAAACAGGGGAGTTATAAGGAAATATACCAGCACACATAAACAGACCAAACAGCTATATTTGTCTCTGATAGCAATTGTGAAAAAGTGAAGCAGTTTTTGTTTGGATGTTATTGTGCAAGATTAGCAATCATGGCCTTTTCCTGATTGTCTGAGTTGAATATCCTTTTCATGGGCCCCCAAAAAAATCACAGGTGTATTGCCCACATTTTAAGGATGCATGTGCACGCATCCATTCAGTCCACATTTGCATAGGGCCTTTTGTACGTGGTCACAGCTGATTAGTGCTCATTAATAATCCAATTAACCTTTAGCGCTTCAGACGAAAACATGGCACGCATCTGTGTGGTCTCTCTTTTCACAGCAACTCTGTATCGAGATTTAGGGAATTATTTCTTGAAAAAGTAACAGCGGCAATAATATTATTTAGTATTTCACACTATTGTGGGTAAACTTTGCCATTGATCCGCAGTTCATATGTGTGCCGCACCGTGGGGCGTGATCCGGACGAATCAACTACGGTCCGTTACACCACTACCTTACAGTCTTCACTTCCACAAAAATGTATATTTAATGCTGGTGTGTGCAGATCAGAGATTAGAAGAGTTAAGCCTGTTCTTTGCTCACCAGACAAACATCAGACATGTATTCTCAAGACAACCTCTGAATGGAGGCTATTCCCAAGGTGTGTTGTTTACTTGAGCTGCAGCAGCTGAGCTGTGTTCATGAAATTACTCTGAATAACCAATTATCCATCTTTGGTTGTGCGGAGAGCCGTCCCAAAACCCCCAGAGGATGCCTCCGGTCCTGACACTAACAGAAAAGAAACAACTCGTGTCACAGTCTAAATATAGCATTCCGTTCTCATCTGTCTCTCCCTCTCTCGGTCCCACTCTCTTTCGCTTTCTGTTTCACCCTCGCTTTCTCGTTCTCTCCCCCCCTCTCATAGATAGGTGGCATGTGAATAATGCGTGTTTGCTGTTATATGGAGTCTCAAATATATTCAGCTTTGATATTGTGAAAATGATCTATGAAGCAAAAGTTAAGGGTTAGGTGGATTTATAAAATCCGAATTTTATGTATTAAACTTGCATACAGTATGTGAAACTTCGGTTTTAGGATATGTGAATGGGGCCTGCATAGCAACAACACTCACTGTATATGAAAGTCCTTAGAATGATCATCAAGAAACACACAGGCATGATCTTCCTAGCCGTATTCTGTGAAAGCGACGATAACCTTTCCCATTGCTCTACCATTGCTCTACCATTGGGGTGGTAATCCTGCTTTAATTATGCATGTGAATAAGTGAGAGACTTCCTCCACAGCTACTGAAGGATGGCTGGGCTCTCTGAGGGGAGGGGGAACCAGAGCATTGATCAAAGTGCAGGTGGGAATGAATCGTGTGTGACTGTGTCTGTGTGTGTTTATGTATGTGTGTCTGTGTGTGTGGAAGACCTCTATGCATCAAGGCCCCATTGGTGAATGCCAGTACACGAAGTATCAGAAGAGGAAGCAGGAGGTTGGCACCACCTGACATCTGTGTGTAGGGGTCAATCACTAAGTCACTTACAGCCTCTGCCAATCAACCTATAGTCTATAGGAAAATTAGTGGGTATTACTTTTCTGTTTGATTTGGATGGATTGATAGGTATATCTGTAGGGAAATTAGGGCCTGGACTGTGATAGACAGGACACCATAGTTATTGATTTGTTATTATTGCACTCCACTGTAGTATTATTGTGTTCGCAGTTCACTCCGGTAGTATTCCAATGTGTTTACTTTCTGATGTGGCTTGTAAACAGACTATTCTCTTACTACTCTACATGCAATTTTTATACATCCCTTTGGATGAAAGAGCTAAATGTATAAAAAGTCTTGTAGCACAGCATGTGCTACAAATATGGTTGCATTCCCAACTGAGAAAAACAGAGCACAACAGGAAAATATACTAAAGTAATCATTATTGCTTTCCCATTTGGACACTAAAGTTACGGTTACATGAATCCATCTTCATATTGAACTGCTGAGGTAGATTGCCCACAGAGGGAGCAAGGGAAACGCCAAGTAAAAGAGATGTACACTATGTAGAAATGAAGTTTAAAATTGGGATAAGGCAGAGGCTGTCTGGGTTTTTTTTTATTCCACTGGGCTGCCTTTTAATTGGTCTGGTAGCCTCAGGCTGGGCATCGCCACTGGCCTCCGTCGATGCAAAGGCCCTGCTAGGCCCTTAATAGAATGATTGACCGATCCAGCAAAGAAACTGATGATAGCCTTCATAAGCAGTGCACTCTTGTTTAATTACCCTGGGGTTTACGGCCCATGATGAATAACTGGCTCATGAGCACATACATAAAGATCGATAATTGGCATTCTCGATTTGGAATATATGAGGCTTTTCAAGCTTCTGCATGACTCACTCTTGCACACAGACATCTGGCATTATGAGGTATTCTGCTAATTGGGACAACCCATCTTCTATTATGGATCAATATGCCATTTGCAGACGGCTATCTAAAGGGTTGAGCTTATCCCTAGGACATCAAAGGCTACTGTATGCCGTTAACAAAGGGGAATAATAGCCTTAGCAAAAATATAACGACAAAGACTGTACTAACCCTGTCTTGTTGGTAGTGTATTTTTATTTTGTTTTTTCCCCATACGGTAAGAACTCCCTGATTTCCATAGGCCTGTGAGTGAGTCTCTCATTTCACTTTCTGAGAAAAGGAGTGAAGCTTTAACTATCATCCTTTTGTTCTGTGTAATTGGCCAGCAAGGGAAATCAGCCATTGAAATTGTGTCGCTAAGAACGATGAGGAACTGTTTGGGGGAACTTGTCAGAGGCCAACATTAACAACATGCAGAAGAAGCACCTCTTTATTGTCTCAAAGGAAAGATCTAGAGTGGTAAAGCAAATTACACTGACAAGAACTCCTGAACAATACCAAGTCTTTTGGTCTAGTCTAATTACCCGAACTTCATGCAGTGTTAAACCACCCAAACTCCTTAAAGCCACTTTGGCATGTCTTATGGGAACAGCAGAATGTTGGGTGTGTACAGTAACGGGATAGCAATTCAATATCATTGTCTAACTTATTACCATATCACTGCATGAATGCAAGTCGGAGGTCCAAATAAAGTGCATTAATTAACAACCTCTTATCTCAGTATTGCCCCCCACTACACACACACACACACCACCTTAGTCAGTTTAGATGGAACACTATGAGGTGGCCTCATTAATTCACATTAGATTCATACCTCTTAGGGTTGTTGTTTCCAGTTGTTCATGTTCTACCTCCTGGACAAACGGACAGGAGGACAGACAGAGTTCAAGACTGTACACTGTACTGTAGAACAATTTAGGGGACACATTTATATCAGGGGACTTTTATTTTATAATGCCAATTTTCATTCTCACATTTATTTCATAACTATAATTCCAAGATTCTAATTGGAAAGTAACACTTGTTTAGATCAGGGATAGACATCAGATACAAGTTGTGATTGGTAAAGACATGGGCATGGTTAGCTAGTCTCTCTCTCCATGTTGATAATTCACAATTGGACATATTGGAGCATGGGTGGTTGCTGTAGCAACCACTCTAATCAGGTCTGGCCACACTATCTAACTTTACTCATTAAGCTTGGCAAGTGACATTTAACAATTGCACCAGGGACACCACAATGCAAATACATGGAGAACTCGGTGTGGGAATTATAATGGCTTCCTTATTCTACTTTTAATGACCCAATCTAGTTTTCAATGTCAACTCCTCTGGAGAGGTAGGTCTTTTCCACCCCCTCTCTAATAGTTGGGTCTCATGATTGACTAATGGCAGGTAAATGGTGTGGGCCACAGACTACAGGGGGGTGTTTGACAGAAGGGGATGGTGAGGGTGAAAACTCAATCACTATTTAACTCCCTCATACTTCCTTTCCATCCAAACTGGTTTAATAAGGACCACTTTGGTATTTTCATGCTACATTTCTTACAGGGGTCTGTCTAATCCCTAGGCCCACCTAATGAGGAGGTAATGAAAAGTTAATCCACATAGCTTCACATTACGTAGCCTTTAGCTAATGCTGCTTTAAAACCCAGCCTCTCATTAACGTTTAAAGCGCGTGCCATTAACAACAGGTTGGTAGGCTACCCGTCGGCTGCCCTCCCAAGCACTTTGCTTCTCAACCATTCGCCGTCGTAGAAGTTTAAACAGCAATTAGGGAAGAGAAATGTCTTGGTACGCAGTGACCTCTAATTAGGATACAGGCTGGAATTTCTGGCGCTCAGCTGTCACTGTATTGATTTCACTCGGAGTCTCCTCTCCAGGGGCTTCTGGGTCGGATGCTGGGGCTGCACAGGCACCACCCTTTAAATACATCCATAGACTTGTTGAATCATTGTTTCTCCTGTCTAAGTATTGTAAGTGATTATAAGATTACTCAAAGTAAAAGTGAGTGAGTTGTAACTCAAAGTGAGTTGATTGTCAATGTATTAGGTTTTGTAATGGACTAAATGACATCTCATTTTTTTCAGAGGGTGTGACCATTAGTATTGATTTGTTGTGTATTTATTCTTCAATAATTCAGTTATGAATTATTTAATAGTGTCATTAAAAATGAATCACCATGAATATTTGAAGTTTGGGAGACAGTCTCTATCATTAAAATGACATTCAGACCTGGTTTACAGAACTCTGTAGTCATTCCACTGATTTCTTATTCTGCTGTGAATAAGAAATCCATTCATTTCTTGTCTCAGCTCACATATGACAACAGCAACACATAAAACCAGCCTGACCGAGCCAACCATAAATAGTGATTTGATTACAAAATAGTTAATGCAAGGGCAAACGTGTGTAAATTCTCAATTTCTAGGACTTTCTTGACAGCTCTCTCAACTGATAACCAATTCATCATTTCCAGGCTGTGGTGACACATACTTTGCCACAACTGCTGCACAGGAGACTGAAAATGAGGTTAATGAGTGTGGATGAGGCTAATTTCCCTGTTCTCGCCACAGCACCAGCCCACATTCAGCTCCACTTCAAGATGTTCCAGATCACAATGGAAAGGTGGTCCAGGGACCATGAAACAGAAGGAAACAGTGCTCTCCTGGGATCTACTAGATTATGTAGTTTCACATACTGTAGGTGTAAGGCTGGGGACAATATAATTATGGCAGAGAATACACTTTTTAATACAATCTGACGATAACTTTTAAAAGTGCATGTAGCACTCAAAATAAAAGGAAATATCACTTATTATTTTAATAAGAGCCCGATATGAGGAAGTTGAAGTAGCAAGGTGAACATGACAGTAAGAGTGATGCGATTAAAGCTATATGTTTGATAACAACTGTAAAATGCATTTCAAAAGTGTTATAACTCACTTAGTTTGCTTCCAGAAGAAAAGCTTGCTTGCTAGGTGGCTACTTGACTTTCCTAAAACGCACCTCCTCGCGGGAGCGCGGGCATAAAATACAGACCTACACTATCAAGCCACACAATCAACCCACAAAAAAAACGCACTGCATGCAACGAGTGACCGTGCCTTACAATAACCAAGCAGACACAGCGGTCACACGAGCAACAACAACGCCATTTTTGAAATAGCCAGCATGACAATTCACAAAAAAATGTATATGAAACAACTTAGGCCTACCAATGATGTTTTCGTCTAGCGGCCGTCAGTCTGAATCCAATGTCCTGCGTATTGATCACAGCTACTTGCACGGAGGGTGGCTGCTTGATCCTCGCAAACATTCACTTGTTGAATAGTAGTGTGGAGCTAGTAACAGAAGCTCACCAAACAGGGGGGTGTTGTAGAGAGTGAAAATATATTTCTACAATTTCAAATGCGCCCAACTTTTCCGTATTTTATCGCATCTAGCCAACACAGACATCGCTGGCCAGTTTACCCACTACAGAAGTCAAAGAGACAGATTGCATGCACCTGCACTTAAAAGTCAAGGGTCACGTTCTATCAAATGATGCACGTCCACTCACGTACACTGTTTGCTGCCAGAATACTGCTTTGCTATGGAAGGTGTTTGTCTGGTCGGATCAGACTTATTCATTTTTTCTGCAATCAACGCACAAACTTCTTGATGAAAAAATGTCAACTAAACAGAAGGGAAGAAAAGTTCAGTCAGGCAGATTGGGCCCGAGGTGATCCCTATGAAATGAGGGCAAACATACAAGGATAGGTTTCCTGTAGTATGAGGAGGCCATTAAGAGAAGTACAGGCATGGTTTACCTGAAGCTCTAGTGTAGCTCTAGTGTATTACTCTTAGTAGGCTACTATAAATTGGAGCTACAAGTGCTATTCATGGATTGTAGATGACACACATTTCCATTGTGATAGAGGGATAGTAAAGGCATGAGGATGTTATAACACACGGTCTACCGTGTTACTTCAACCCATAACATACAGCATTTTCTCATACCGTCTGCATTGACAAAGGAACTCCCTTACACACCAAAAAAGAACATCTCACAGCCACATTTTCTGTCACCAAAATAAAAATGTAATGTATAATTCAGCCATGCATGTGTGATTTAGTTTAATTTAGGTAATTGTGAATGATATTTGGATTCAGCGAGTCTCAAGACTTCCTCTTGACCTAGTTGAGACAAGAGTATAGGAATAATTGCAGTCAAATTGCGAAACAAGCGTCGAGTTGCAAGGGCAGCATACACCACTGGAGTCTGCATGCTGTTTGTGTGTCCATGTTGAAATGTTAATCAAATGCAGATCAGACAGGCAGCGAGGGGCTAGGTGTCTGTCACCGCTTTTATCTAGTCTTTGGGGAGCTCGGTGTGGGCACCACCTGCAACTGTGCACGCCTTAATGTGCCAATCAAAACCCCCCCGTCATCTCCTCTGAAGGCTAAGCAGTAGTGTGTGTCCTCCCTTCCTTTCTTTTTTTCTCTGTGACTGAAAAAATGATGGCCATACCTAAATTGGTCTAACTATTGTAACAGGCTGCTGTGTCTGGCAACAACAAAAAACTTTCAGCAGCAGTGATTTGAATGAATGTGTTTTGCTTGTGGGTTAATATGTGACCATCATTTCCTGAAAGTGGATGACACACTTAACAAGGTCTGCAACAATGTGATAACAGGCGGGACAAAGATGACAACAAAATCGATCAGTATAAAATGCCTCGGTGTGGGGTTATTTTAATTCCACTTTACATTTTGTCTTTGCACAGGAATACTATTAAAAATAACAGTACTCACTGGCCCCCCAAATAAGTCTTTCACTTCTCTCAAGAGGAGACTGATTATCTGTTGTCACACTCAACTACAGTCTCAGCCTTTCCATTTCAATGGATTCATCCATGGGGAGGGGTAGGATAATACTTGATGCATTCTCTTATGACTTAAGACAGATTCAGGGACTAATTTATGGGCCTGCTTTGTAATTGCATGGGCATGCTTTTGCATACCAAGTCTACCGATGAATAATGGCTTGTATGCTGCATCACGTTGCTATGCCAGATAGTCAATTTCACACGTTAAAAATCTATTTATGATCGTTCATGTAGGGTCTCTCCGTGTGATGATGCCTCTGGCTGCTGTCAGAACCATTGTAGGCTAACCTGCAGTATCAACCCTTCCTAATGAGATCAACACATTCAATCCCGTCACCTCTGTATTTCTTAACATCTTGATTCAATTTTAATTGGTGAGGCGATACAGTTACATTTTAATTTGGGTTGGTTATCACAATGATTAATTATAATCATAATTTGTTGTGTAATCATTATTCATTTAGAGGTGAAACATCATTCCCACCAGTCCAAAGGTTGTTGTGGATCTACTGTAACTTTAAGTTGGCTAAATGTTGGGTAGGGAGCGCTTGGTTACTTGTTAGCGTAGGTTAGCTCTAAACTAAGGACAGTCTACACTAAAATGTAATGTTATCAAAACCTTGTGTTTTATTTATATGTATTTATTTATCTTATTTAACTTTATTTAGTTTTAGAAATACATTTGAAATCAACTAACAATACGAAATGTCCTCTGGCTGGTACTGTAGCCTATTTGATGATAAGGCTTTATATGTTGATCATTTAAAATTAAAATAAATCTCTCTGCTGAGTATTTAAAAGTCTGAAGTTGGCCCATGAAGAATTTCTGCTGAATCAACATTTCACACTTTTATGAAATTAGCAGTGCCTTGAGAGTTCAAGAGACATGGTTCAGCAGAATCTATTCGAGATGATGAGGAAGTATTGGACACCAACCAAAATCACCGCAGCAGCTGGTGATATTAGATGCTATATTCTAACCTGAATCTTTTATTAAACATATCATAGAATGTAAAAATCCAAAACATAATATGTTCTAATAGGATCAACTGTGTCTCTGAAGTATCACACAAGCCCAGAACAAATGCCCAAACAACTACATGTGACAATTGTTTACTGTAGACCTAAGGATGTAAGGATTGAAGGATTAAATAAAGCCTTGCTTGGGCACAAACACTTTCTATCTCCAAAACAAACATGGACCTAGTCCCTTGCCTAATGATGATGGGGTTATGGGTCTTGAACGTTCCTCAGAGCAGTTGTCTTTGCAGTAACCAGGGTGCTGAAGAGGCCTCAGTGGAGCAGCATTACCAAAGGGCTGATGAAGAAGAGCCTGCCTTGCACTCCATGATTAATTAATTATCATTTTCTGCTTGATGGCTCTCCCAGGGCATGGTGTTTCACTGTTGATGCACTGTCAGCAGTTGTCGCTCTATTACAGCGCTGGTCATGTAAGCTATACAGCACACTCTGACTTACTTTGCAAATTAAGAGTTGTAATATGATAGAGAAAATGTAATTGGCAGATTCATTACACTCCATATTAAACCTTTTTCATAGAAACATATGCAATTACTGTGATACCAGACATGCTCTCATGAACTTTAGTTTAATGACTGTTCTTTGGTTCCAGTTAAGAATGACATTTTTTTCAACATATGGGTTTGATTTATTCACATTGTTCATGTCTTCTAAGATGCTCTCTAAAGGCTGTACTTGAGATTATGAAGGAATGTTATTGTATTTTGAGTGCAGCAATTAATCCTGTGGAAAAAGTCATTTGAGCCAGGCTAGATAAAAAGTGAATAGGGATTTCGCTATCCAAACCGTAATTCCACAAAAACAATAGACCAAAAAGTTTTGTTCCCTGCATTTCACTCATATTTAATGCCACCAAATCCTAAGGTAGTCTGTCGCAGTGTGCTTCCGTTTTGATTTGTATCCAATATTTGTTCATACATTATATTAAAGGATTTATTTGCAGATATTAATGAAGATTTTGGTCCATAACAGTTGATCCCATGTATAAAGAATACACAAGGAATACTGGCCCCTGCCAAACCAAACTTGTGGGTGTTTGTTCGTGAAACTGCTCTGAACAAGTCTTGCTTTCTCAGAGAGGCCATATGTAGCCCTCACAGGGCCCTTGGTTTGGCTAATAAGCCGGCTGAAATATTGGAATGTTTACTAAGGCCCAGCTTGAGAAGGGTGCCTGCATTTGTCTATGCGTCCCTGTTGGATGCACTTTGGCATGGAAAAGACATTCTTCTAGCAGCCTAATTCGGGTCATTTTCCTGAATCAGTCATCTAAACAGGCTAACAGGTCCTCTGAGTTTTAAATGGAGCAGCTTCGGCATACTACACAAGGTAGAACCTTCTGTTTAACAGGACATCTTTGATGTAGCAATCTGTCAGTTCCCATTATTTCTCTTGCTGTTATTTCATAGCTTTGTCTGGTTGCCATTAAACAGAACTGGTGGATGCAATGTGAAACCATATTTTAAATTGTTGGAATGAAGTGTACTTTGAGAGGAAGCATATTACTATGTGTATGCTAATGTGCCTTAAAGAAGGAAGCAGGGGCACGGAGTAAGGATACAAAAATAAAAATCTAAAGTAGGTTCATCACCTCAGATGTGGAGAATAAAGGAGCCAAGTGAGACATTCTGATGGCTCTCTGAAACGAAAGGTTCTGTAATGACTACAATATAACCATCTGCCGATATCAGCAGAATATGTAACTTAAAACTTGCCTAATGCAGTGGTGTTGTCAGAAGAGGTCAATATCTCTAGGTTATGAGGCCCATAACAAAGGAGAGAGGCCTCTGGCTCTGTGGGCATCCTGCATGATGAGTTCACATCCTTACTTTTAGATACTGGAACTGGCCATTCAAAAATACATGGTGTAATCACACTTATTATTCAGCACAATAGCAGACATTGTGAGTATTAGTATTGTGACATGTCCTACATTCAATTGATATGTATCATCATTAGGACAAGGTACTTTTTCATTGTATTCTTTCAACAAATTACAAAAAACCTGCTTTCCCTAGAGTTCTCTAAAGCTTTACATTTACATTTATTCATTTAGCAGACGCTTTTATCCAAAGCGACTTCCAAGAGAGAGCTTTACAAAGTGCATAGGTCACTGATAATAACAACAACAAGATAGCCCCAAAGCATTGCAGGTAGCCAAAAACAGAAGTATGCATTGTGAACAACCAAAAATAAGTGCTAAAGGGAAGAAACCATAAGAGCATGTAGTTAAGCAAATTACAAAACACAACATGAATCTCTAAGTGCAAGTGTACCTGTAGGAAAGCAATAAAAATAGGATTAAATATAATACAACAGTTTAAATCAGCTACCACTAACCAACAAGAGCAACAGTCTAAGCAAGAGTCATTGTGATCCTTGAGGAAACTAGCGTTGGGTTCAACAAACCATTCCTAAGTACCGTTGTACTCCCGGAACAAGTGCGTCTTGAGCCTTCTCTTGAAGGTGGAGAGACAGTCTGTGTCTCTGATGGAGGTGGGGAGGTGATTCCACCACTGGGGGGCCAGGCAGGAGAAGAGCTTGTGTTGGGACCGGGCGGTCTTGAGCGGTGGGACCAGTTTTAGACATTAGAATCCTACATAACCAATGACAAAGGGCCTTGTTATTTCACTCCTATATTCAGATGAAATGCGGGTGTTGTGTATCCACTAGGTCATCAATGTTTGTCAGTGGTCTATAAACAGGTCTCCTCTAACTATGCAATGAATGTGTGTTTCCCATGGATGGTGTGAGCATGCTGAATATTATGGTGGACAGGTGGCAGCTGGGCTCATAAAGGCTTCACAATGCACAGAGCAGAACAATGAGGAGGCAGAGTCAATGACCATTGGGGACCATCATGAAGCGGGTGCCATGCCATTGTACAAAGCCAGTGGCCCGTTCCAGCTTTTATGGCACCTAGAAGGGTGATCAACCTCACACACAAACACAAGCCGTATTCAAGAAACAAGCCACCATAAAACTAAACAACAACTTCTGGATGCTGGGCTCTGTGAGCTAGCCCACATTAATCTCTGTACTGCCACACAATCTGCTTTATATTGAACCACAGAAGCATCCATCATGTCAAATTGTCTACAATTTAGCAGCAAGCTCACATATCATTATGTTGTTGTCTAGAACAAAAGAGGCAAAAGCTTTTGATTTATTCTTATGTTTGGCTGGTTGCCTTGACCACACCTGAATATAGAAGTGGAGGTTAAGATTATAAACGGTTAGCATCTCATTTGTCAATTATCCTTCTAGTGCCAGCTGTTTGATTGCAGGTGGTGTTGACCTGAAATCAAAACACTGTCTCCCAATCAGAGGATCCATTTACTTCCTCCGCCTCCTCTGAAGCATCACACAATTGGCTGAAGAGTCATGAGTGATAAGAGTGGACCAATGGCACAGTAAGAGCTCCAGGTCTCATCCATCTTTATACCTCTCCCTTGTTGCCTGTTGGGAACAGTCGGCTAGAAGGCTTACCCTTAGAAATAATGCTCTACACATTGGCATGGCATCAGTGACTCCAAATTGCATCTGGATTGGTCGACCTGTAACTCCATTAAATAATACGTATATCATACAGTCAATATGAATGGTATACTTTTCTTTAGTTGCAATCTAGTATATAGCCTACCTTCATTTGTGATATCGGCTGTAGTTATGTGATTCACCTAATGTAATGTTATAGCTTTCATTCAACCGTTTATTGTTTTCACTGTTCTACCACTTGTGTTTCCATCTTGTCTCTCATCACTGGGGTCCGACATGCATCCACTTTTCCTAATTTATTTTCTGAAGATATTTATATTGTAGCTAATGTTATAATTAATTATAAAAAAGCAACTATGTTAACAACATTTTTTTATGACCATTGTTTTGTTGCTAACTTTTGTAGACATTATAGAGCACAGAGGATTTTTACTACATTTTTTATCCTTGTGCCAGCTTTGCTCACTTACATGCAGACACACACACACACACCTGTCAATTTCCTTTTTCCCCACCACATAAATGATGTATAACGCTAAAGTCAAACTACATTTGAACAATGGGCCGTATTCTCCCTGTCAGGTTCAGCTGTAATTGCATTCTCTTCAGTGATTTGAATTTGACACTCCATTTAAACAATGACAAGGTTGTAATTGCTCTGAGCAGTCTTGTCTGAGCGTTGAATGATATCTAAAAACGAGTCCCCACCCTACCTCACCTCACTTACAACTCACCCTCTATACAAATAGTTCTTACTATTACACACAGTTTCCTCAGCAAAGCAGGCAACGCCGGAACACAACATTGACTCACATTACGAACAGATGTATTTGTGGTCATGGAAAATGAAGGTTGGAAAATAGTAATTGAGTCTGCTTGTTGTTACCAGTTTAGAATGCTTATTAAAAAAATGTACAGTAAGGATGGTCCATTGGCCATTCAAAACAGCAGTATCCAAAAAATACACTTACAAAAGAGCCAGATTATGGATTGAATTTGGCAGCCAGGGAGGGCTGTGTTGCCCTGATGGGAATACTGCCTTCTTCCACTGGAAGGGGATAATGGGAGATGTAATTAGATGTGGAGAAATACTCCAGGTGTTTTATGACTGTTCACAAGGTCAGCTCTTCCATGTTTGGAATGCTGCTCTGGCGTGCACAGGGCCTGGCTGGCTGGCTGGCTGACTTGGCTGGTTGGCTGGCTGACTGGTTAGCTGGCTTGCTGGCTAACTGACTGGCTGGCTGGCTAGCTGACTGGTTGGCTGGGTAAGCATGTGAATTGCCGTCCTCATGCTTCACATGAGTCTCGCCAGCCACCCGCTGATTTAAAGTTTGACAGCAAATCACAGGAGTGTGTTTTCTGCCGGAACACATTATAAGTCCATGATC
Source organism: Hypomesus transpacificus (assembly GCF_021917145.1). Classification (NCBI taxonomy): domain Eukaryota; kingdom Metazoa; phylum Chordata; class Actinopteri; order Osmeriformes; family Osmeridae; genus Hypomesus; species Hypomesus transpacificus. The sequence goes on from NC_061060.1 coordinate 9,165,421, forward strand.
TAGGTTACTGGAGCGAGTCTCTGCCCCCGCAGCCCCACCCCTTTCCTCCCTGCCTCCCCAAATGATATATGGTCATCTCCATGGGATTACGGAGGTTGAATAACATCCTCGAACACACCCACCAGACCGATTAACAGCAAAGACCAGGGGCTCAGAGCATCACGGGAGCATGAAGAGCATCTGAGTCAAACCTTCAGTGAGATAGGAGGGGAGCAGGAGCAAGTGCAACTCAGAAATGGAAAGAGAGGGAGGGATTCAAAGTGAATCTTTTGACCAGATTGTGGGTTCCGCTATGTGGCCGAGGCTCTGGAGAGAGGTCTCCCATCTGTCCTGCTCTCACCTTGGCTGGTGTGAGTGAGTCTCCTCTGGCCTGCCTGTCACATCCCAGTGGCTGCTGAGGGGAGGCTCCACTGAGAGATGCTCCTGGACTACAGAGAGCAGGGCTCCTTCATCAATCACACAGATGAGCGGTGTGGGCCAGTGAGTCCTTCTGTGACGGCCAGTAACAGCAATCCCTTTTGGCATGTGCTTAGCACAGTGAGAGAGCGGTTGGTTATTCAAATCAAGCCATTGCTAAAAAAAAGTAGTTTTTGTTGAGATGTTTACGTAAAAAAAAGGGAAAATCCAGATGGAAACAGAGATGGTTCATCAGACCTACAGACATTGGGTTATTAACAACCACACAAGGGATTAGTAAAGTATGTTAGAGAATAATGTTTTGAAATATACTTCCTCTTTTCTTCACCATGGTCTGTGTGACGGGACTTCAAGTGTAAAGGCTATTACTGTAACAAACGTCATCCAGGTCCTCCTATTGGTTGCTAATGAATCTCATGTTGGACCACCTGTGAATAGAGTGTGGTAATTGCCATTTGGGAGACGTAGAGAGCATGAATTACTAATAATAATCAGGGCAGGAGGTCTGACATTGTCCAGTAATTGAACAGTGAAAACGCCATGTGACTGGACTATGCGGTGAAGAAGCCAAAGGTTTTTCCAAGCCAGTACTGAAAATATATACTTGCTTTGTTTAACAGACAGTCATTTGTCATGGAATGTTACTCAGGTGGTCACCATAATGACCTATAATGACCTTGGGCTTGGCCACACTAATTCATAGCAATGTGCACATTATCCTATCTAGTTTACCATGGTTGAACAACAATAGACTCATACTAACCCATGGTGTGAGTCCATGAACTCTGGATTGAAAAAAATAACCTATCATGTTTTTCTTTTTACATGAATGCTCATCAAGCAAGCATACTTAAAACATTAGTATTGTTTTTAGTTGCAAATGATATGACTGTCTCTTTGTAATTATTTGTTTCTTAAATGTGATTCTGATGATGCACCTCATCAACTTCCACTAGAACAAAAGCTAAATGTTTTAATTGCATCCCTGTTTTTATCATTCACCCATGTTGAAGCAGGAAGGGTGTGGATGGGAGCTTGGGGGTCTGCTCATCAGGACCTCTAGTCAATCAGAAGCTAATAAACAAGCATTAGTTCCACATACAGGGGAATGTCAGACAAGGATTGTCTTGAAAGCCACCTTTAATCAGAAAGCCATCCTCTTGGGGGATGAGAGGACTTTGATGATATTAACTTCACTCAGCACATCACAAATAGGTCAGTTCTCGTGTATGAGGACTAAGACGTCTTATGGGGAGATTGACTTAATTAAAAAGAAGATGTCTCTTCTAAAGCGGTAGGAGGAAGAGGCAGAGACTGGTGCTCACTGTGGTCCACAACTAATATCTGGATTCCTCCATTATTCTACTATTGTGTGCTTTTGTATGAATTATGTAAGTTTAAGTTGCGTAAGTTTATCCGTTTGAAAATGTGTTTCATCCAGCCAAGTCGAACTTTAGCTCTGAGGTTTTTTTTCTCTCCCTCAGCTCAGTAGCTTTGTGCGCCCTGCAGAGAATCTCTGAATCTCTCCAAGAGGGTTTTCTCCTCAGTCTGGACCACCGCTGGAGCCTGCAGACTTATCAGTAGTCCACATCTGCCCACTCAGGTCCTTCGCCTCACCACCACATGCTCAGCACCCACCAGCCATGTGGCACGTTGGCAACCACTCGCTAGCCTCTCCACCTTCTACCCAGGACACAGCTCAAATCACCCCCAGCCGAGAACAAGATTTCTTTTTTGTTAGTCGTGTCTATTTTTAGTTCAGTACATTTGTCTTGTCAGCTGGGCCCAAAAGTCCCATTGATGTACATCATAACTTCCCCTAATTTACCCTTATGTAAAGACTGTCTATATGGGTCAGATCACTGCAGGAGAAACCTCTCAGACTGGGCTTGAATATGGGAAAGTGTCTAACTGAGAGGTCAATTATACAACAGTCCACACTGTGCCAGTGGCAGTGCCACAGGGAGAACAGAGACTGTAAGAAGATAAGGCGAGTGCATTCGGGCTGTTCTCTAAACCTCTCACTAAGACACTCTCTGTGCATCCTGTCCAAAAGGCGGGGTTAGGGTTCAGCCATAACGGTTGAGCAACAGGGGATGTGAATGACGCAGTAAAAATGAAGAAAAGCTGCTGTCATGACATTCAGAAACTTTTTCCCTGCTCTTCCGAGAATATGTTTAGTGTCATAGAGGAGAAGTGTTGCAACCGTTGAAGAACAGCAGCAACCCAGATGTTCTTGTTTGGCCGGCACAAGTCAGAATATAAACAGGATGAGAAGAGGCTTTACTTAACGCGTAGCCCAGATTGCGCATCATAGTGGAATGTGAGGAGTCTAGCTTTTCTCCCCAGACACACCCTGACCTGCAATTGTGTGTATCACAACTTCAAAACCCATTATTTCATGACTGGGAAATGCCCAAACATCGTTTCTCATTTCTGCTGCCACGTCAGGGAGGTTGATAAGAGCCAGTGCACTGGATCCTCTATTCCCCAGTGTAGATTCTACTCAGACACATCATGACCTATTTTCTAGCATGTCAACAGTATTGATCGACTGCTGGCCCCAGTAAGGAAGATTTTAGCCTGTTATGTGATAGAGTTGGATTCATGTCACACAAACACACATTTGCTCTGACTTTCCTCAAACAGTTTGTGCTCGTTCCAAAAGAATTAAATCCATCACGTTAATATTGCCTGGGGAAGGAACAGAGAAAGCAGTAGACTTAATCAAAATGACATGAAATACAGACAGCAGCACACCCTAAAGCATACAGTGTAGTAAATTACAGACTGTACAGTACATTGTGTGTATTGTGTATTGTGTGTGTGTGTGTGTATGTGTGTACTTGCATGTGTATGTGTGTTTGTGTACATCATTTAAAGTGTCTCAATCTGTTGGACGGGAGTGAGGACAGCTGAGTCATGACTCGAGTGGTCATACCTTCCAGGCAGAGGGAGGACTATGTTCCACTAGTATTTTTGGAAGTTTACTCATTTTTAAAGATTCCCAGAGCAACCCTATTGGAATGTTTCCATTACTAGGCCAGTTTAAGCAGCTGCCCGCTGACCAAGCAGGCAAATACCAATCTTACCCAGGTGTACTGCTGTTGGCCTTTGCGCACCTTGGTCCTTCTATTCCCCCCCCCCCGCTCTGTGGATATCAATCCCTCCACCGTGGACCCAGGATCATCACTGCCACTGGTCTTAACGTGGAAACCTATCAGATTAGCTGCAAACTATCTCTCAACCAATATGGACTCTGTATCTCCCAAACCTATAATGAGAAAACTGAGATTGAATTTGAAACTCAGTATGACCAGGGATTAGCCAGGAGCCAGGTACTTTTCTACACCAGAGACGTGAGCTGGACTGGAGCTGGGGGATGGGAGCCGTTTGGGACGACCTACATTCTGTTAAACGGATAGCTGCTGCAAGGACTTAGGGTCCCCCACTCCCCCTAGACAGCCACCCACCCACCCACCCCTCCCTCACATACACACAATCCAATACCCTGGATCATCTACAAGTAAGTGATTTCATCATCTCCAATATCCCAGTGCCTGGGATACTGCACTGACAATCATATCAGCAGTTGTAGACCATATGACCAGAGTGTAAACATCAGGTCATACAAGCAAGAAACACATTTTCTTCATGCGCAATTCACAATCGAAAGATTATACAGTGGTGGTGGTGCCTTGTGGTTGTCTTCTTAAATACCCTACGTAAATACCCTATCCTATTAGGATGTCTGTTCTAGTTAACATGCCCAGCGCCCATGCTTGAATACAAATATAACATTAATGGTGTATGGTTAGGGTTAAGGTCAGAGTTGGAGTTAGACAGTAACTAAGGCAGCAACATCAGGCTTCCCAGTCATGTTGAGGCTGTGACTGTGGCCTGGAGTCCTGTCCAGCCCCAATCCCCTCATAGTAAGACACACAAAACTTTTATCATATGGCTTGTAAGAAGTTCTCCAGAGAACAAGGCCTGCCAAAACAGGAAAAATAACAATCATTTGAATTACTAATGAACTTTTCTCATCCTCCCATCCTAACAGACACACACACACACACACATGCAAAACATTTTTATTTTATTCATAGAAGCCGAGAAGCTTGTGTTGCTAGGCAACCATGTCACACTTACTACCCTTGTTTTAACCCATTGTGAAAGAGGATGAACCCAAGTTAATTAGATGTGGATGTTCTGTATACAAATAGTATGGGACTAACTAAAGTTGTTTAATTCAATAAGTGGATTTGTCATGGCAGTACTTGGTCAATTACAAAGACTTGTATATATTATTCATGTTTATTTGCATTGTTTGTTCAAATGTTATGGATGAGCAGGCACATTATTAGCCACTTATCCACTGGGCTACTACATATTTACATGCATTGATTTGGTTAGACCAAATTCATGTAACTAGTGTTATTACTGTACAGGTGCCAGTTAGTTTCAGGACACTGTGACAATGCATCACTGCCTTTGTTTTCAGCTTTAACAACGAAATGAGGAATGTTACCAGGTCTAAAAAACCACCTAGTGTTCTTGAAAGATCAAGAACGCCCCATTCACACTGCTTCTTACCTCCCAAAGCAAACCTGACATCTAATCAACACCTGCAGCCCCTCCACTGGCCATGTGTCCAGGTGAGACATTAAAAGCAAGCCACTCATTCCCCGGTGCAAGAATGTAAAAGGAAAAGGGAGAGTTTTTTTTAAATCAAAGCCTCAGAAAAACTGTGCCGTTATTCCTCAGCATGTGCATTCGATAGCACCTGTGATATGCTGCTGGAGCCTCATGTCTCTTTGAATTGCACGCCGGCTAATCTCACAGCCTATTCTCCTGGAGTGATTGTGTCCCTTACAGCTAGATGACACAGTTTATGAGCAGAACTGGAAAAGGCTTTCTCACCGTATTTGATTTGCTCTCTCATATTCCTGTTCTATGGGAAGCGTGCCTGTGACCAACTCTGCTTTAAACAATATTTGGACAATAAATGCTCCATGAAATACATGCAGATCTCCTGTAATGACCCTCATCCATCTGACTCACCATCCTTTCAGTGGCTCACCACCAAGCCTCTGTCTCGTCTCACTGGCAAACACCAGCTCGTCCAAATCCCCCACGTTGAGCAGTGATGTGTTGACGAGTCACACATAGCCCGATGCACGGTCTGAAGGACAAAGAGCTGCTACTGTACAATCTGGCAGAATCAGAACATACACCCTATCATCTGCACCCTGATATGTTTATACGATTACATGTGGTAGATGTGGTCATATGTAGCAAATGCTATTAAGGGATTAAACCTCTTAGTCATCAGTCAACAGTGTGGACATGAATACTGTCTTTTGTCAAATAGGCTCAGCACTAAGATTGTGAAAGGAGCTTATCAGCCCTATGCTGAACGCTTGTAATAATCAATTACAGGTGACTCTCAGTGACCTTCAAATGTATTGAATCTGCAGAAACACAATGAGAGGATTTGATTTGCACACGCCCATGCAGTGCTTCAGTAGCTGGTACACATCCCGGGAAACCTGGCTTGCAAAACGTGATTGTGTATTTTTCAGACTCTTACCCAATATCCTTCAGAAATGCATCTGCTACTTCTGGGCGCTTTCTCCCTCCCGAGACTCCCCCTGCTGTAATTGTCAATAAGTAACCTGCAGTGTAGCATGCAGAACGTGTATCCGTCAATCTCTTCAGTTGTCCCAGAGTAGTTCACTCGCAGAAATCCGTTTAGAGCTTTTCTTATTGAGTGGACTGTATTGCAGTCCTATTGGGTTTTGGCTCCCTAACCTGGTTTCCTTCCGTTTCCTCTCAATGAATGTGCTCCCTGGTGTGTATACCAGCTCACGCATAAATTGGCTAAAAGAACAGATACGGTTCAAGATTCAAGATTAACTTTATTGTCCCACAAAGTAGACAATTTGTCTTGGGCTTTCACAGATGCTGCAGTTGTAACAATGCATTTCACATACAAAAGTCAAAAAATACAACAAGGTTCCTAAAAGCACCTTTATATAAACCAAAAAACAAACATAAATTAGAACAAAGATCTGCACCAATCCCTTTAATAGGCAAATATCCTCCAGAGTCAATCCTGACCTCCTGCTTTTGTATCTGTTGCAATTAAAATGTTTTATTGACATAGGGACAAATGCATTTTTAAATCAATTTATTCTGCAATTAAGGACTCTGTGTGAAGTCTTCAAATAAAGTTAGAAGATCAAGGAGACATTGAGAGGTCTGTGCATGTAGCGCGCTTGCTGATTCCTTGGAGCGTTCACTTTTCTATTCACTTTGCTTTGTGAGGAAAACAAGTAGTTGTTGAAGCTATATGCACCCTGCTGGTTCAGAAATCATTTCTAAATGGAAACGGTACAACCTGCAATCAATCAAACAGTTAATGGTCTTGGTTCTTTTGAATAAAATCCTGTTCACTTGTTAACATCAGTCTCGTATTAGCATGTAATGGGTTCAAAGTATTGGAAGCCATTTTCTTTTGAGTCTCTCATACCGGTCTCATGATAGTTCTGTCTACACAAAATCCTATTTCCTTTTTCTATTTGGACCATATGTTATTTGGACCATATACCACCCTAAATGTGGTTATAACTGACAAAGGTAGCAGAAATTGAGAGTCAGGATTGATTGTTGCGATAGTTTTAGTCACAATAAACAAAATATTACACATGCTTTTTCTAACAGAAGGAGACATAATACAGGCTGTTTCTCATTTTAAAGTTGTTTTTAAGTGACTGCAGGTGTAGTCGTTATTAGAGTACCACTTCTAACCACTGCACTCGTAAACACAAGGAATATGAAAAAGCATTGTTAAAGTTTTGTATTTCTATTGTAATAAAAAATGTTGTTTATCACAAGTAATATTGTGTATGTTGCAAGTCAAAAGCTTTGGTCTATATCTGTGGTTCATTGTTCACCTATGTTGTTACACAGTTGAATGTTTGTGTGATAAGGGATAATCATCTGGGAATGCGCAGTACTTTTGCATCCCCACAACTGAAGGCACACAAATAATTCAACAAATGTTTTATAAGTGGAAGTAATTCTGCGGTGTTGCTTACAATTGGACAATATATCTGCTGTTTTACTGTACAGTATGAGTTCAGTGTTTGCGTAACCAACATCCTCTAACCTAGGCATTCAATAATGCAGGTGTAGAACCTTTACATAAATTATTCATTTCAATTGTTCCCATGTAAGCCCTACAATGTGCAGGGGAGATTTTCAAATATTAATAACTTCACAATGTCAAAACAAAAACCAAATGTATTGTATTCTGAGGTGTGTGTGCCTTGATTTCAATCAACGTTTATTACACACAAATCCAATGTAATGATCTAACCATAGTCTATTGTTGGATGTACAGTAGGACAGGTGCAATACAAAAGCACATTAAATCCATGGTAGTAAAGGAATTTGAACCATCTGTAATGGATGAAAAAGAAGAAATCATTATAGTCCACCCAATATCTGAGTAGTAAGGAACTACACAGTGTATCCCCAGCATGTATGAAATTGTCATTTCAGATAATTATCTTACTGCATTGCTGTAGATTATGTGTATGATTAGAAAAAAGATGGACATAAAAGGTGGAGAACATGTGAAATTCACAAGTATTCCATTTAGAAATCAGAGAGTAAACTGTCCAAGACCAGGTCCATGACAACTCACCCTCTGAAAAGGAGTATTAGCGGTTATAAAATAACTCTTTGTAGCCATTGGGGATTATCTACATTGGCCAGCATTGAATGTTTCCATTCACATTTCAATGCCTGAGCTCCCTCTCTGCCTCTATGGCTTGTCTCCTCTGGTGCTCCTCTGTGTGCAGTGGGCCCAAGGCGCTCCCTGCCTCCCGGTTGCCTCCCATTAGTCACCTAACAGAGCATTGGGGTGCGGCAGCGCTCTCCCCCAATGCTTCCATCTCCTTGTCGCCCTTCAGGTCTCATCGCCCTCGCAATGGAGGATCTACCATGATCCCGGGACACACACTGTCCTCCATTACCCAGCATGCATGGCCCACTGCTTCCCTGCGCAGCCCACCAGGAAAATAATGCGGACGTGTGCGTGTGTGTGTGTGTGTTGTGGTCTCAAGGCCTGACCAAGGACACTGGGTCTTATCCCGTTACACTGGGTCCCTTCAGCAGCAAGCATGGGTAGATCCAATGAAAGGGAAGTGCCATTAAAGGGGAAAAGAAGAAGGAGATCAATAGGCCTTTTCAAAATAATTCATTTTGAGCTTGGATGGAATCCATCTGTAGGTTTTTCTGAAGAAATTAACGGAATAGAAAGCCTTTGGAAGTGACAATTCAGGGGCTTGAGGCATCTTTGCACACTGAATAAAATGAACAGACATCATGTCAATAGAAAATATGTTTTGGAAAAGTCATCGTGTTGGGCACCAAATTGCACATTTGACTACATTTGTTGAAAGGGTCCTAATCATTTTGCAAAATTACAATGGCATAAAGTATCCCATTGGAAATTACTGTTGTCTTACAATAACCTATATACAATGTCATTTTTCCATTCTCATGCATCCATTGCATTGCATGTATTGTAGGCAATGGTACTCTTTCGACATTCCTAGTCACTGTCTTCGTGTGAGCTGTCATACAATAGCTGAATAGCTGAATATCTGAATATCTCTCATGTAAAGACTGCACGGTGGGGCTGCATCAGTGTGTCTCTACAGTACTTCCCATCAGATTGGTCTGCCTTTGCCCAGAGTCACAAACATCCTGAGAACTGAGATAGCAAGCTACCATGAGATCATATTGCTTATCCATATGATCCAATTAAAAACTGTGAAATCACCAGTCAATTGATATATCTTGGATTCCTATCTTCTCCATGTGTTCTCCAGCGATTACTCTTGCTGTGGAACTCCAGGAAATCAAGATGTGGAGTACGAAGAGGAATGAAATGACAGTTTCAACTGTTAAATAATATGAAAAAGGATGGCCGTACTTAACCTTAGATTGGATATATTAGATGCAGCCATTTGATACTCATCCGACAATGCTTTAGTTAACCTGCATCATTACGTATTATGTATTTTTTTTACTTTAAAAGTTTACATGCATTAACTATCCTTTTGTTGTTTCATTGCTGCTCTTTGAATCCCAGTCTCCACATGTGGTTCTGTTTTCACTCGCTGTCGAGAGTTATTATGAATACTTTGCATTGCTTTATTATGTAAAGCTATTATGTGTTCTTTGAAACATTTTCAGAGGCAGAACCAGACCATCATCAATGAATGGTTGCGTTGGTCTAATAATGACTTAAATGTTGAAACCGGTACTTCTGCAGAATGGAATTTAAGAGTCTGCAGAATGCAATTCAACAGCAGATGAATACTTCCCCTCATTGCTCTTGTGTAATTATTCCACCTTTTGAAGTTAAAAGAAATACCAAAGGAGTGGAATTTGTCCTTGTATAGTAACATCACGTTATATGCTGACTGGTCCTAATTATCATTTGCCATATCCATATTTTCCTACATTACAATAGTCAAGCTCTTTAAATCAATGTAGCCAGTACTGCAAAGTCTACTAATTAATCGGAACTGCTATACTGACTTTTTGCTTTGACTCAATAATGAGAATACAGGACACAAAGCTTCCTTATGGATGATTTAAATATATGAAAGATAATGGAGTGTATACAGTGTGTCTCATACACGTTTTCACGATTTCAATACCCACTGTAGTCTTTTATGTCAATTAAATGGGTAATTTTGATGTCTGAAGAGTGTGCACTATTATTAGGTTATACATTATTGCAAAAGTACACAGTCTTTGATTTACTGTATTACAAGACATACTGTCAGGGAGGTGTGATTACGTTGTTGTAACAGTACACAGATCATCTAAATTAGTTGACTGCAACCATGAAAATGTTTTTAGGCTTCAACAGCACCATAAAGTTGGAAGTAAAATCCTGTATTCTCTGAAACAACAAATGAAAAATCCCACGCAGTCACTGTGCTTATGTTGCTCGGAGGGATTCGATTGTTCCATCTTTTTCACAAAGACACCCTCAAAAGTTTCCAGGGATGTGCAGAGAGATGCGGTGAGCTATACAACCTAATTTCTCATTTATCAGGTAGTCACGACTAGAGTCACTTAGTGTAAGAATCAAAGGCTGCCAACGATCCATACCTGACCTTTATGCACTGTTGAGGATCATGAGTATCACATGTCAGCTCCGGGGAAGTGTATGCTGAGAGACTGACTACACACAATGACACACTCCATTCCACTTCATTACCATGACTAAAGAGACAATCTGGCAACATTTTCTGAAAACATGCATTTGGGTATCTGACGAAAAAGCAAATGATGGAGCAAATGGATTGATGATTGACTGGATGAGGGAACGGAGGGAGGTGGCATCAGAGAGCTGGCAGTGTGCTGCAGGTCTAGGCAGACCGGCAGGCACAGAGTGGCACATGGCCTTGGCCATGCTAGTGTGAGGTATCAGATAATGGAGGAGGAGGACGAAGAGAACTCAGCAGGAGGCCGGCAAGCTCTGACGGCTGAATGCTAATGAGTGACTTGATAAGACCAGCAGTAAGTGGGAGGAAAGTGATAGATTCAAGGTCCACCTTGGCCTTGACGCACGCACCACCGCCGTGATTTCTGCCAAGCTGTTCTTTTTGTCTATTAAAAAATGATGACAGGGGAGGTCCTATCTGAGGACCTGTGAAGAGCTGTCCACTGTGCCAGACTGACAGACACAGTGTATCTGGTCACAAAGGGAGGATGCTGAAGGACGGCAGTGTCGACAATGTAAGACAAAGGTTGCAGGGAGAGCTAATACTCCAGCTTGCTTGCTGTTTCAGTTTCTCATGCACTGAGAAATAAGAGAGCATGTTCAGCTTGCTTCATATGTAAATGGGTCCTCTGTTGGTGGATGATCTGGAACATAAAACATAGAGGAAGGTTAAGGAAAATCCATAATGGAGATGAAGACCATTTACTGTTTCATTATTCCAGACTTGTGACCTACCACTGCTCTGTGTGGTTGTTGCCCCTCAGCCAAATCTGCCTGTCACTCACATTAGCTCATTAACTGCCAATCACAGGCCAGTTTGAGGTTGATTTGTTGACACCGCATGCTCTACATCATGAAATTATGTCTTTCCTTCTCCCTGAATTGTTCAGTGTAGGTTGCAGTTTACACAGTTTGCTCTTCACAGTGAAGCTTGATCAATGTCAAACTGATGATGGAGAACTATGTTTTTGTTTCACCTTTACACTGTCTTTTCTAACAATTGTAGGACAGTAGTGCTTCCTTTTATGCTGCATAACAGCTTATAGTGGCTAGCATGTCATCAATGAAATCAATGAAGTGGTATTGGTATAATTTCAGCATTACACATTGCATTACAGCTGATTAGACAGTCTTTCTCTTTTCACGTGACCATTCTAAGTGTTGGAACTATATGAATCAATTCAGAACCATGTATTTATCAACACTTAAGTATCATGCAGAAAGATTGGTAGACTTTCTTTGGCACTACCCAGTGTTTTGGGTCCATTTACATGTCTTCAGAGCGTTTTTCACAGGGAAACAGGCACAGATATCATTGGACTAATACTGTACATCAGCCATTAACATCCTACGTGACAAAGGAAACTGGTAAAACACTCCATATAGAACAAAAACTGCTCTGTGTCACACACCTTTCACAAGTTCAAGTTCAAGTTCAAGTCTTTTATTTGTCAGGTACATAAGACAAGACAAGGTTAGACTGGGCACTGAAATTCTTAAGACAAGACAACGCAAGCACCTGGCATAACACAACATATAAGTACACGGAACACAATTTACATCAATGCTGAGCTTAAATAAGTGAAACTTCCTACATATACAGGTAGCAATAAATATCGACTATACTAACCCTAATACTAAAACTTCCTAAGTATAACACAACAATAATTTGGGAGGCTTTTTTTCTCTCCAAAAGAGCAATGCTATAAAAAATGTAACGTGCCACAGCCCGACAGGGGATGTAATGAAAGCTGGCAGACATGTGACGACACTACTGATCCTGACGGTAATTGACAAGCTGTCATAGGACTGGCATTTGGTAGGCATATACATAATTGAAACTCAGAGAGATTGAGACCTGGGAGGGTTCCGTTTTAGAGTGCTGAACATATTTGAATCGCAGACTGATTAATAGTGTGAATATGCATAATTTTTCAAGTTTGACTGACCAATGATGTAGACTTAAAAGGAAAAAGATAACCAATGCTAAATATTTAAGTCTTTTGTGTCTAGTATGACCAAAGAAGCAGATCCTAGGTTTCTTATCCATTGGAGGAAACATGTGATTTTTTTTCTTGGGATGATGGTGACTGCAATACTGCCTCAATTTATGTTTACAATTTGAACACTTCTTCAAGATTCTTACTTTCCACAAAAATCAGACATTAAAAATGAAATGTAAAATAGTTTCCCAAATATCTTAAAGTATACAAAAAATAATAATAATTACTGGGGTCGACAAATCAGGTGACCTTGTGTGCTTGTTCTGCTTGTATATGTTCCTATGCTTACAGAGAATGACAATGTTTACTGTTATTTACAGTATGTACTTGTGCATAGTGCTTCTCCTTGAGAACAATGCTTGAAGCTCAATTTCCTGTCATGTACAGTACCAGAGAGAGTATTTTCTCATGTTACAATGGCTCATACATGATTGGGTCCTCAGTTGCACAGTGTGTGCTGTACCTTGTGTTTTATGCTCCAACCTTCTAGCTTCATTCCATTTTCAAACATTAATAAAGACGTGGCTGTTGCTTGGAAGTTTTTCGTACATGTTTTCTTTTGTGTCCCTTGAGCTCAAAACAGCTATTGTTCACCTTGACAAGACCGAAAAACGAGTCATCTATAAAAAGTGACAGTTGTGTCATATTCAGAGAGTTGAACGGATGCTGTATTTAGTTTATGCCATTCAGTATTATTATGCTATTATAATTAGAACGAGCACTACTACAATTCCCATTTGCAGTTTTTTTTAAGCTTCCCGTATTGTTTTGGACAGTCATGTGGGCTGTGTCACTGATCCAGAATCCTCTTAGAGTGCTATGGAGCCTAAATCTCCTCTTGTGGGAGAGAACACCATGAGGAAACAACATGCAAGAAAAACAGACCAAAAAAAGAAGCCATGTAGTCAGGCGTCAGTAATGCTGACTAAATGTAATCAAAACATGTTGAGATACAGCAGAGATAACATTGTTGTTCTTCTGTTCCTGTTAATATTTCATGGGTTTCATAAGGGGGGAGAAGATGAAAATGCTTCTTATGTCAATTAAAATGTTGATCAAAAAATCCATGCTACATTACCTTGCTCATCCGCTTCATGAAACCTGTAAAACCTGCTATGCAGTCTACTATGCATGTTTTCTGCACCAACACTGGATGAACGTTGAATATAAAGCCATCTATGAGGCCTCGCAGGGATGTATAGCACAAACTGTTCCCTCCATGTTTACAAGTCTCATCTTCCTCCACTCGTCTGAGCAGATAACCAGATCAGGTGGCTGCTTAGAAGGCAAAGCACACCAAGACCAGAGATGATGATCAGCCAGCACTTGTCAGAGTGGCAAACATCTCCAGAGGGAGACATAAAAATATCAGCTCCATCTGGATTTGATTTGCATTGTAAATGCACTCTGTGGCAACACAGAAACACATCCATGTTGCAACTCAAAGCATTCCTCCAAGAACCACACGTGTGATTCAATCCCTACAGCACTCAGCTTATTACTTGCATTTTTTTGTCATCTCCCTCTCCTTCCTTTCCTCCAATACAATTTTTTGTAGCGTCTTTTTTTCCACTCAGATAAAAGTTAATTGAATTGGATCCTAATCTCTTTTGAGATGTGTCATGGGGGAAAATAAATAAATAAATGCCATTAGTTCGGGGGTACAGAAATGCTCCTATCTCCCCATTTTTTGCTCCTTCGGGATCTGGCTCAATCTCAAGGCTGGTTTTGACGATTAGGTCCTTGTTGTTCTCAGCTGAATGGCTCTTTTATCAGAAGCAACGCTTTTTTTTCCCCTTCTTCTTGTCTTCTACCTCAGTGTGAGAGGGCCTGAGCCTAGATGCACCATTGTCTTCTCTTCTCTCTCTCTCTCTTTCTGTTTCTCTCTTTCTCCCCCCCTCTGTCCTTCCCTGGGGGGATCTACGATGGAACCTGCCTGTAGAGATGACCCACGTTATCACAACTCTGGAGAGGGCCACTATTCCCTCTACATGCACTGAAGCAAGGATGTCCATGTCATGTCTTCTTACAACTATTCACATTGAGGCCAGTGATGCATGGTCTGAAATGCTTGATTAAACAGATAAAACATTGACCTGTATCCCATCTAGTGTTTGACAGATATTCCAAGCCATCTCTTGCAATTCTGTCCAGGTAGTGATAACTGATGTGGGGTGGAGGCTCGTTGATGATGTGTGAATGAGTCAGTTGAAGCCATGGTTGAAAAACCCTTGTTGGTGAGTCACACCCTACAGCCCATTGACTTGCTGTGACATGGTCATTTGCACCAAATCAGATGTAATAGTATGTCTGGTTCATCAAGATGCATGCTTGCACAGGACCATGCTGTACCAATGAAGTTTAACATATTTCTGATTCTGTATTTGTCAACACCTGAATATTGTCTGTCAATTCTGGCCTGTTTATTCACTACTGTACCCATATCTTATTATCAGAGTCTGTATCTATCTGATAAACAGAGTCCAGCTATGAATTATTGAGCTTGTAGAGCATGTACTGGGGTTGAGCTTGGAGAAAGGGAACATTGTGATGATGAAATATCATATGAAGGAGAAAGTAATCACACTTGATGACAGTGTTCAGTTAGATATCAAAATGAACTTGCAATTTTGGTTCTGGTGCAGCCCTGGAGTCACATCGCGATGGATATCCATAAGCATTTTTGTTTTCCAAAACGTAATCCCTAAATCAATCCAATCCTAAATCTATAGTGAGTTCATTAGTGAAAAGTTCTTCTCTTAGCAGTGAATGTGTCTAATTATGCCAGGATGAGAATATTGATGAGTATTACACCGTTTCACAGAGGCCACCCTAGAAACACAACACTGATATAACAAAGCGACTGTGGGATCTTTCTCCAAATTACAGAGCTGTGAAATGTCATCTTTGAGCTTTGTATTCATCAATCAGCTTAGAACAATGAAATATGTCAGAGTTCAACTTTATGTAATAGCTCTACTCTTATATAGACTGCCAGCCATATCATATGTAAATGTGACACCATGAACCCTGCATGGAGACAATGTAAAGTAAATAACTTATATTCATGTAATACCTTCAAATGTGTAAGACTGTGATTGTTCCAGAACTTTTCCAAGATTAGGATAAAACGAATATTGTACCTCATACAGTAACTTTTTTCTGTTGATACACCACATCATTGCTTCTACATCTACTGTAGGCCTGCTCCAACATATTCTATTTATTCTAATCTAACTCTACTCTAACACATACTACTAACCTTATTTTACAGCAGCCTGTTGGGCGTCACAGAACCACTTGCATGTGATGAATAATCACGTGAATCATTTTAAAATGATTGGGAATGAGGGACAGACCCTGTTGATTCCAGATACTTTTAGGCAGTGTATTTATGTGCTCCTCTGCAGGAGAATAAATGTCCTCCATATTTCATGCTGTCATCTCTGGTCACAGCGGTAGCTGTGTGTTTGTGCACATGAGCCCAGAGTCGGCATGCTGGTGTATAATGGCAACACTACCTGTCACTTAAAGACTTTGGCCACCACCACAGAGGTTGAGACACATAGTATCACTCTTTGCCCACCTGGCCAATTAAAAGAGAACGAAATGCACAAGATGGAGTCCGACTCCGGGAACAGGTAGCCAGTCATGATTGTGGGACTCGGCTGTTGCTAGGCAACAACATCTATCTGTTATTGAGCAAACTTGTTGTCCGTATGGCTGTTTATTATAAAAATCACTGGTAATCTGTACTCATCAGAACATCGGGTTGGAAAAACATACAGTGTCTCATTTATATTTGTACGGATATCTGATATTTATCACTGAAAGGGGTTAAGGTCAGGAGATACTGAGCTTACTTTTTCCATTTAAAATATAGTACAAAAAAAATAATTTTTCTGGATGAATGTGAAATACATACTTCCCGACAAAAGTGTGAAAGCAAAACTTCTGATTGTTGCGACATCTTGAGCTGACATCACACAAAGGGTTGCAAGAGCCAGTGCAACATCAAGTACGTGTCCAGTACTAGGAACCATAACATGCAGCCATGAAGCAGCGTATTGGCTGGATCCATTCAATCAAATTGCCATTAATTCATTTGATAATATGTTTCATTTCTGTTTTTTCTATTTAAAATTTCACAGTTGTATGTCTGTATAATGACATCTGGGAATGACAGTCAGGCTGATAGGCCAACCCACAGGGAGAGAGAGAAAGAGAGAGAGAGACACACACACACACACACACACACAGCCAGACAGACAGACAGACAGGCGGAGAGATGGACAGACAGACAGACAGACAGAGCATCAAGCCAAAGTAATCTCCATTAGTAGGGATTTTGCCCGGATCCCTTTGCATGTAAGGTATACTCCCCAGCAGCAGTATTTTTCACTGTGTATGTAATTAATACCTTAAATATTATATCAGTCCTGCAGCCCACAGCTGCTTGGTTCAAAGGAAGTTTTGTATCATGGCAGTGAGCCCAGGGCCCAGCTAGCGCACACACACATACACACACACACACACACACACACACACACAGCCCAGCCGTGCCAGTATCGCCAGGGGCTGACTGATCACAGGAAGGAGCTGCACTTTAGAATTCAGGGGAGGATCGAGTCTCCTAGTCCCCAGCATCAGCCTGTATTTGTTACATTTCTTTTTTTCTCTTTCTACTGCAGACCTCTGCTCTTCAAAAGGAATTTTAATAGCCTTCTTTCCTAAAACAGTATCATTGTCTTCACTTCTGTGTCTTTTGTTTTCTCTACCAACTGATAAAGCTGTTTGTTGAGGATACTTTGCTGTATAAGCACTTATGTTGGTGGTCTTCTGATTTGAATTTTCTCTGTAAGAGGCTTGTGCTACAATTTATTCAAATCCTTTGTCTGGTTGAAATGTGTATTTATTTTTTACATGTCACATACAGTGCCACATCCATCTATTTGTTGTTATTTTTTTGTTCTCTATTACAGCAGTTACCCCAAAGTAATAACACATTTCCTGGGATCCACATAAGTGCAATCCATTAAACTCAAATGCAGAATATTTGAATTTGAAAATTTGATTTAAAGGATAATAGTAAATCTACCCATGAGCTTGGTAACAACATTTTCAAAGTAATAACGTTGGAGATAATCAGGGATGAAAGTGCAATATTCAGTTCATGGGGGAAATCCTCCCTTGCTGTTATGTCATCAGAAAGCAGAAAAACAAAAAAGAAAAGAAGAATACATGAGAATGATTTGTTTTCCTTCATGTTACAAATCCTACATTATTTGTAGGATTCTATAGGTGGCTCCTTCACAAGAGGGGGACAGCACACTGGGTCAGTCTCGTCTTGCCCCAGCAGAAACAACACAGAATCAAGGAAGTAGTGTAAACAGCTTAGGAGGGCCTAGAAGTCGAAACTCAGAGCTTGTCCACACAGCCCTTCATAATCTGGAAATAAATAAAATGTTTGTGCCCTTCATGTTCGGCTTTGGTATGACTTAAGGTTAATTGTCAGTTTGCTTACTTGAATGAAGTGTAAACTAAACAAATCAATTGAAAGACAAGACTAAACTGCAACGATTTAAATAATTTAGTACAGTTGTCCTTTGCCTCTAAATAGTATTTACTGTGGTGTACTTTGTGTCGTAAATGGTTGTTTTCCCAGGGAGACAGTTGCTTCCGCTATAGCAAAGTTTGTTGCACTGAAATAGGTCATTGAACTGTGCTGTGTAGTACTTGACTGCTTTTATAGTTCACTACAAAAAAGTTATGCAAGTTGCGAAGTGGGGTTTCACTTAAGCACATAATACAAACACACACACACTGCAGCAGATCAACATATTTGTTGACAATATCCGTCTTTGACTGTGGGACCAGAACCTAGTATGGCCGATGACAGAGATGTGAACCATATTTCCAGAGAGCTCCTCGACCCCCCCCCCCCCTGCTCCAAATTTCCTTCTCCAATTTTTTTCTTTCTCTGCAATCATTCAGCTTTCATCCCACTAAAGAACATTGTATAAAAGTCCCACATTTAACAGAGGTCCTTTAATAATTCATGTAAACCAATTAACCTTAAATTGGAGAATAAGCTTGTAGGTATGAATTTCTCTCCTCAGCAGCTGAACCAGTTGTATATCTACAGAAATTCCCTTTTCTTTTGGTCTCCCTTTCCCAATTCAAGCCCCACTGCCATACCCCTCCATCCACCCCTCCTCCCCAGTCTATCCTCTCACTGTGGGCTGCAGCTATGGAGCGAGGTAAGATTGTATGTGGGGCATTAGAGCTCATTAATGTGACTGTGCAATCCAATCAGGTCAGATGGATGCATTGGTGCCTCGAGGAGGGAATTGATAGCCAGCTCAGAAATGCCTTATAATAAGTTAATTAGACATTCACTCACTGGACATGCAGCCATACTCTCACTTGATGGCTTCTAGATAGGGTTTAGGTCTTTAAATGGAGCGCCAGAGAGTCGCCTTATCAGTCCACTAAAGTAATGGGAGAGTCCTCATTAGGATTAAAAACTTAGTTGCTTCTAGACTTGGACGTCTACCAGCTCAGAGGAAACGCTGTTATCGGAAATGTAAGGAAGAGTACTATTTAAAGTCTGCTTGGCAACAGGTTTAAAGGTGATTCATGTTGGATGTGTGGAAGTGGGCATCCTTGTGACTCCTACAATATGTGACCTTTAAGTATGACACTTGGCTGTCTGCTTGAAACTGGCCTCTGGATATAGACATGGACATGTGGTGGCGAGGATGGGGAATTTCTCACACAGCTGTGGTTCAACCGCCATTAAAGGAAAACGAACTGATCCGGAAAAATAAAAAGACAGAGCTGTTTCATCCAGTCTCTTCAGGGGTGAGATAACTGGATGCTGGGATAGTGGAGAGTAGAATATGTCATCTTTTCAAAAGGACTACGTTAGATCTTCATGCTGTCCACTGGTGAAAATCCTTTCTCTATTCAATTTTAAGGCTCAGAAATAATGTTAATGTCCCTGCCAAGGCTTATTGATTCTCGATGATTATAATTTCGAGATATGTGCTGTATGTGGGAAGATATGCATCTGTATTGCATCTGTATGACCACACATTTGTTTGTGGCAATGCAGATCAAGAAACAGTGGAGCTATTTTGCAACCAATGATAGTTAAAATGAAAATCGCAAATAATCAAGTCATTCTTTTATTCATGAGTTTCCTACTTGGCACCCTGGTGCATATGCATGTGGACACGAAGGTCATGTTGAGGTGAAATATTGGCATGGTGTGTCTGGGAGATGCTGGAACACATTGTGACAGAAAGACTAATGGCCATACATGTCCGTTCAGGGTTAGAGGAAATTATTCCCTTTTCAGAGCTGCTGGATTGTCACTGGAGTCCTTCGGGCAGCTCAGAGGGGACCTAGTCCCCGGTGCCAGTGTTTCAGCCGTTTAGAACTGTCCCCTATGGTCCCTTTCTCGTGGGACATGATAGCGACAGTGTGGCGTCCGTAAAAGCACAGGGAATCGATAGAGAAAAAAATAACTTTAAAGGAATAAGTACTGCTGGCTTATTCTTTGTGATGATTATTATGTAATTGATAAAGTGTGTGTCAATACCATTGCTGCACAGTAAATTATTAATATCACACTGGTGAATAATCAATGCATCAGCACAGTAAACAAGCAAATAAGCTAAACTCTTTCACTAACTCAAGGATTTACTGTGGTATGTGTTTTAGTACAGAAATATACTCTCAAATATTTACATTTACATTACATTTAGCAGACGCTCTTATGCAGAGCGACTTACAGTAAGTACAGGGACATTCCCCCCGAGGCAAGTAGGGTGAAGTGCCTTGCCCAAGGACACAACGTCTTTTGTCTTAAACATCATCCGTGCTTCAATTCCTTAAAACTTTGCACACCAAGTTCTCATTCCTTAGCCCCTTAAAATGTAATTAGGCTTGGAGACATTTGAGTCTACAGCTTCTTGGGAACACTAAAAAGGTTTGAATTCATGCAGCAACATCTCATTTAGACTCAAATACATTGTGTGTATGTAGTGTGCTAGTAAATTGTCATATTTTGTTTATTGTTTGTTTATCATGCACATTAAGATAATTAATTTCCATGATCTACTGAGGAGTGCAGGAAAACGATGCTTTTCTCTTTGGCAATCAACCAATTGAGGCGCTCGTTAAGACAGACATTGTAATTGCTCTATGGTGTTGTCTTCAGATTTATGCTCATCAATAAATAAAATGCCATCAGCACAGTTTGATTATGGTGTTTGTTATTCCGAAGTAATGAGATAACACTGTTAAAGAGACAATATATGATTTATGTGTGAGCATACATGAAAAAAAGATAAGTAAAGGAGTATATTTTTTCATAACCATGTTATATTTTTCCACCATTGCTTGCAAACTTATTTTTTACCTTACATTATGTAATTTTAAATGAGTCTTTAATTGTATTTGCTCAGTAGTTGGTTTCTTAGGAACAAGCCTGAGGGAAAATATGTTATAGGTATGGATACTTTGTCATGTTCATTTCTTGTTGTAAGATGTTTCCCTCAAGTGCTTCAAGTGCAGACCAATAGAATATCTTATACAGCTTTCACTGAAGGGCATTTACCACACAGGGCCTCATTTACTAACAGGATTGCGCCCATTTCAGGCGTAAAATTGCGGGTAAAGACATGCAACCGTATTTCCAAAGGCAGCGCACTTGAGTAAAAACGCAGATTACTGCTGTGGGAGTGTGCCGCAAAGAGATGGGAGGAGATGTGTATTTCTTCGTTGTAACATTTCTATCTCCTGTTTGCTGAACCTTCTTTTTCTTTTCCTCGAATCATCCATGGTGGCAGTTACATGCAGGCGATTTCTCCCGTCTTTTAACTGCGCGCTAATTAACACTAAAGGGCGGAGTAAGGCGCTGATTGCCCGACGAGGATCTGGTTTGATAAATACCTGGCAAAATGCGGAAATACACCGTGCGCTATTTGCGGTTGGGCAAAGACGCAGATTAAGCTGCAGTCGCACTGTTAGTAAATGAGACCCTAGTGTCTGTCTCATGCAATAGCCAACACACAATTACTCAATGACCCTCTGTATTTCTCTTGCAATCTTAAAGAGGTAATATTAGAGTGAGTTCATCTTGAACTGCATATTTCTGTGGAATATCAGTTATGTAAACCAGGTATTGTTATTAATACAAATAAAGATTTAGCATTGAGCAATGCTAATATAAAATGACATTTCATGTTATCATTCACTATTATCATAGTTGAGTCTAACACACTGATACAGAACATTACTGTAAGTTCTCTTTTTCATCTGGGGAGAACCTTACCAGTGAATACCTGTCTAGGAGCTTGATTAACATTTTTATTTGGCATTATGGAGAGATAGAACATATCCTGTTTGTTTAACAAATGAATGTGCTTTCTGGTAGAAGAGGGGCTACGCGCTGTAGGTTTTTAATCATCTTTCTGTGTCAACCTGTTCAAGCATAACATCTGTCATATACTCATTAGAGCTGGGGAGCTGAATAGATTGGTGTATTGAACAGCTTTATATAGAATATATTATCTGAGTAAGTAGCCTATGAAGTCATAAGAGTGATTTGGTGAGATTCTATTCTGAGAAATGCAACAAACATTCAGAGTAGCTTTCAAAATGTCAAGAACCTGTTTGCTTCTGTATCTAACTGTAAATACATATAACTGGTGTACAGTTTGAAAACAATAAATAGCAAAGAAACACCTATTTCACAATCACAGCATAAATTGCATTTAGAAAATTGTCCAATGTGTTTTTACGACATTTTATGACAGTTTTTGTGAACCAGATAGTTTCCAAATGATTTAATCTACTTTAATTAAAGTGGTGAGGCTTTAAAGTGAAATAAGAGTACAACTTTAACTAACCAGATAAGGTACAGATGAGGCACTTATTACATTACCTATTAATTACATATATGTTTCTGGTTTCAGTCAATGGTAATTGAACACCACCAACAACATTGCACACCCCACAAACGTGTTTGTTTAGTAGAATTTAATTTAATTAGAATTGCATTTAATTTAACTGGTAAAAGATAAATAAAACACAGACTTGTTGACTATGTGAAGTTCCCTTTACAAAGCTGTCGTAAAACGTCAGTACATGTTGAACTTTGTAGTTACTTATTGTTAAGCCTCACAAAAAGTAATAAGCAATGTTATTTTCTTTAATTGTGTACATTTCGCTTTAAAGATGAGGATTTGAATTGACAGTAACCTTCACATAACCATTCACACTATTGCACATTCTATTTAGTACACTTTCCAGCATTGATTCCAAACAAATTCTATTTTGAATGTGGGCACTTTAGGCAGATTTTATGAAGGTTCATCTTTTGAGAAAGGACTTGATGTAGTTTGTACAGATAATCTTGTTTTATTGTTGAATTGCCAGGGCAACCAACTGCCTGTAGCCTTGAGGCGTACTCTGAACATAACAGAGGCTGCCATTTTATTTGACCTCAGTAAGTTCTCTTTTTATGCAAATATGTAAAATGCTGTATTATCGTTGTATGATCATTAGTAGTGCATGCTAGTGCTATGATTTCAGAATGCATGGCTTACAGTAAAATGTAGCTTTTCTGAACAATAATCAAAAAAGCATGCCTTTGTGTAAAGTAAGTAATAATTTCATATTTCTTCTTGAAAACAAGTAAGCTTGGTATCAATATCCACAACTACTTATCATATATGTCTTCAGATTCTTAGTTTGTTTAGGAATAGATAAGGCTGTTGTTTCCAGCAGAGCATTAACATTGCAGAGACATGCTAGTGTACAAACAATGGCCGGGTTTCCCAGACTCGTTAAGTAGCTCTTAACGCTAAGAGCTTCTAAAGAACGTTCTAAGAGGGCCCTAGAGCGCTCTAAGAACGTTCTTAAGAAGCTCTTAGCGTGGAGAGCTTCTTTACGAATCTGGGAAACCCGGCCAATATAATTAAATTCTACATTCCTAACACTTTCCTTAATCGTAAAGGCCATGATAGCACATCAAACAGGGCTAGAATGAGGGCAAGTTGCATGCATTTGCTCAGATTACACACAAAAAGCATTGCTCAGTGGATTATAAATGACACTGGAAGCAAACTCCATGATCAAAGGTTTGAAGAGATTTTTACAGAGCACCATTTCATTTCCTCCAATCTGTCTGAGAGATTAAGTGCAGACATCACAAATGAGTGTCATTCGTTTTGATGTCAGAAAACGCAGGCACTTTCCACGATTCAATATTGTGGCAACAAGAAAGAAAAAGGAAGTCAGATAGTTATCATAGCGTGTGGCGAAGCACTGTAGTTTTTTCCTGAGTCAGATTAGGGGTTTCATTATTTGAAATGAGAAGAGACAAGAGCATATGCAACTGGTGCAGTTGGTCATATGGGTTAGGTTATTCCTAGGTAAAATGGATGCTACTGTACATATGGTAACCACAGATGTCCCACACAGGCCCTGCCAATTCATCACAACTAATCCTGTTCTAATGGATGTTTAATCCAATGGGATGGGCACAAGCCAGACGCCTATGTAGTAAAAAAAAACTACATTCCAAGATTTGTTAATTAAATGTTTTCATTATCATTTAAAAAAATATATTATTCTTGCTTGGTTTATTACTAAACAGGGTACCGGCATAACTTGAATGGCCTTATGCATCTTCTATGTCTAATACCACAATCTGACAGAATAGACATTGAGTTTACAGTAATAAACAACAGATTTCAAAATGAAATTGTATTTGTATAGCCCTTCTTATAAGCAATGTCACAGAGGGCTTCACATATGCCCATAAAACTGCCCATCAACCAACCTAAACCGTCATGGACGACAAGGAAAAAAACTCCACGGAAAACGAATTTGAGAAGACAAAAAACGGAAACCTTAGGAGGATTAGTAATTGAGTGAGGGATCCCCTCCTCCAGAGACGGTTGGTGAAAGAGTGGTGCAGACTATACTTACACATTTAAAATTGACAATGTATTGTCTGTTTCACAGTCTCAGGTTTGGTCCATACAGATCAGTACACTAGTTATCTAGTCATGTTCACTGCTGATGAGAGTTGGAGTTCACATCAATAACCTGCCAGATCACACCCCCAAACCCCACATGAATCATCAAGTATTATTCATAAAGATCAACGTTTTCCCACCCAGTTCAACTGAGAATGCAATGCCAATTGATCCATACATATTTTCTTGCATGCCAAACATCAACACAGTTTGAGAGGAGGGAAGTATAATCTTCATAAAATAGTGTTCCCACTCTGTCTTGCACATGTATCTAATTCCTGGGTGTGTTTACCTGGAACTCAATGGCAAATGACTGTGTCAACATGGCTTTTAGAAGGCTGTGGAGTCAGGGAAAGGTCACTGCATGAAGCCTTGTATATACACTGTGGGCTTACCTGTACTCCCCTCACTGACTATCACATGCTTTAAACTCTGCTTTTATCACATTCCACATCACCAGTTAAATGAAATAAGATGTGTTGTTCTTTTATCTTGGATTATATTTAATCAATTTGGAGGCCGTCACCCACTCAAAATATGCACTAATGCGCTTCCACTTGTGTATCCACTGAGTAAACCCACTGAATAATGAATACATCATTACATTATGTTCATTCATTTTAAAAAGGTTATTAAATTAATGCATTATGCACATGGAATTGCATATTTAGTTTGCATTAATACTGAATCAGACAAAATACAAAAGCTTTAATCACTGTCCATTATGTGATCCATATTGTCTGTATCATCATTAGTTACACCTTCTTGCACCCACTTTCCGAAAACACACACACACGTACACAAACATACACACATACTTTGCTACACTACCAGATGAATATGTACATGGATGTGTTACCTGGCCTCTACAACTGAGTTGGTCATCTGAGGATGCCATGTCGTTTTAAAAACAATCAGAGCTTCTCAGGGCTCATCGCCTCTCCAAAGGGAGCTGTGCAAAGTTTATTATCTGTTTGTGTGTACATGAGATAGTACGTGTGCGTGTACCTTTGTGTGTCTACTTGAGTGAACTCTGTGTGTATGTGTGTTCATGTGTGTGCATGCGTGTGAATGTGAATGCGTGTGTGTGTGGGTGCATGTTCGAGAGAGAGACAGGTTAGGGTCGAGGGGAGCAGTGGGACCTGGGGAGAGAGTGTGATTAGCAGTATTAAGCATGAGTCCCTCCAAGCTGCCTCTGCATTGGTGGAGCATCTAGATGAATAGCTTTAATATCCCTATGTTGTGAGTATCCCAGCAACAGTTGCTTTCCACCCTGAGCTAGGGAGATTAACAGACAGAGACGCCGGCCTTTAGAAAGTAGTCTGACCTCAACCCCAGTCCCCTACCCGCCCACCCCCCAAACCTCTGACTTGCTGAAGGCGGGGCAATGAATGAGGGATTCCTGTGGGAGAGAACCTTGCATGGAAGAGAACAAAGGTAGGCTAATGCACTGTTAAATCTTTCCAGATCCGGGTAGGGTTAGTGTGACCTCCTGCCTCCTGTTTCAACATGGTGAAAGCACCAGCAGCTAGCCTGATGACCCCTGTAGCCCCCTCCTCCACCCCCATTAGACATGCACTGTAGAGATATCTTGGCTCTATGTCCTCTTCCCCAGGGACAGCTTGACACAGAAAGAGGAGAGTTTTTGCTTTGTTGCTGCCAAAGTTGCAATCAAATGCGATGCAAGAAGATACTAAAGCAGTGGTTGAGCAAAGTTCAAGTCTTAAGTTTAAAAACTGAAAAGGGTTTATTTGCAGTGGTAGTGCTTTGTATTGAATTGGTAGTAGTGTGTTGATAGAATTTGGTCAACTGTCACTGATCTACCAGTTTAGAAAATAAATACTTCTAAGATGCCCTATTTACGTTGCTGTTGGGTGGTTGGCATGTTGCACGCATCTTAATTTAATTACTGATTAAACAAGCAAAGATGGTCTTATCAATTTAAAATTGATACTGACGCTGTTGTGTGAGAAAAGAAAAATATTAAAATGTGGCAATTACAGAGAAAAGTGGAGACTTGTGTCCTGCAGTATATGTATTTTAATTTATTTATTTAACAAGACAAAACACATAGTGCAAAAAAAAAACTTTCCCCCACAGGAAAATAAAGTAAATAAGCATTTTCTCCTAATATAAGTTTCTCAAGAATTCATTCACAAAACCCCACTGTTGATTTGAGGAAAATTGGAAAGGAAAAACAGAGTCCCATCTCCAGTTTCCATCCTAAAACAGCCCCTTCCAGAAATTGACACTTACAAAGGGCACAAAGCAATCTTGAGTCATCATCCACTTTTTATATTCCAGCTATCATTTCTTTCTTTTCCCCACCAAAGATGGATTTTAGTTGTTCAAGCAGTAGCTTGACGGATGGCTATCTTGGAAAATGAAATATTTGCTGAAACTCTGCCCTTGAAGATTAATTCACAAGAACACAGGGGGTATGGTGGTAACTACGTGGGCAACCTACAATGTGACTTTTATCTGTCCATCTCTTCTGCTGTATTAACTTTAGTCAGAAATTACAAATAAGAGCAACAAGTTACTTTTAGCTTTTATAATGTGTTGTTAATTGACCTGAATTGACTATATTGTTTGTTTTTGGGGCATTGTAAACATGCTGTTGTCACAAAACCTCAGTTTGTCACGATGTAGCTGTATACTGAAGACAGGAATTCAATAGACACGTTGACGGTATTTTGTGAATGTCATGGTATGAACAGTGTTTGTTCAACCAGACCTTCCTATAGGTATCTTAACAGGTCTTTAACCCCAGGTTAACTTGTCTGGGATGTTCATAAGTTTCAGTTTCCTTCTTCTAAAGAATCAATTCTTCCTTTGGCTGAAGATGACATCATGTGTCATCCAGATGACACAGGCTTTGATGTGATTGCAGTGGTGTGAAGATGTCAAGTAAAATCATTTTAGCCATAGCTGGTCTCTTTCCCACCGAAAGCAATAAGAGATCACTCTCACCTTAAATTGTATAGTTTACAGCGGATAGACAATCCGGGGAGGTGGGAGACTGGGAAAAAAGAACATGGAAATGATGGAAAGAGAGAAGATACCATGACCACAGTTGTCCTTGTCAGTCAAGTCATGACTGTCTCACTCTAAGTAGACAATGACTAGTTCGAAGCAAAACGATCAATATTGTTGCAAGCACATTGCTCCACCTATTTGTGCACACCATACCTGTCAGTGAAATTAAGTGTGAAGTGGACTGCCCAAAGGCAGCCAATCAATGGCCTTGATGTGAATCCCTCTGAGCTAAATTTGTATGAAGTTGTTGAGATCTGATGTTAAACTCCAAAGAATATAGGGGAGGACAGTGGGGGATTGGATTTTGTTGGACTCTAATGATGTTTCACTTTCAGACCTTAGACGCATTATCCACTCTCCAGACGGCCAATTGAACACAACAGATATGAGTAATTGGCCAGAAGTGTCAATATTATGTCTCAACTTTGTCTTTGTTTACTCTTCCCTGCTCCTCTTTTGAGTTGCTGAAGACGTAACAACCTGGAGGCCTCCTGGCAAGTAATTGCTTCAGGTTAGAGGGTTGCGCCACTGTCTGAGGATCCTGGGTGACTCGGAGTTGACCGCTGTCCCTGCAGTTTGATGTGTGCTCTGTTTGCTTGAGAGTTTGACCTGGACAAAGAAGGATCCTCCCCTTGCCCTATGGGAAGCATCCAGGGGCAAGAGGCCAGCTCTGTCTGCCCACATCGTACTGCTCACACTTAATAGCAAATTGTTACCATGGAACTCAGCTCATCCACCGGTAGAAGCTTTGAGGACAACAGGAAGAGGGACATCTCACAGAGGGTAAGAGGTAATGACCATGTTACCAGCAAACAGAGGCTGGATTGGGATTGAATGCGAAGAAATGTATAGTTTTAATGTATAATCCTTATATGCCTTTTCATTGGACATAATACCTTGTTATTTTTACAATTAATTAAGGGTTTAGGGAGAATTAATTTAACAACACAATATCAATCATGCTATGAGATTGCAGACGGCTCTCTTCTGCCTACCACTACTTTTACAGTGATGGGTGAGAGATCTTTCTGATGTTAATTTTGCAAATCCAGATATATTAAAGAAATGTCACAGTCACCTTCAAACTAAATAGATTAACTTGATATTGAATATCATAATTAGATTAAAATCAAACTGTTTTATTGTTGTGGTCTCTTGGGTAATGACCGAAACATTTACTGAACATGACGGGAAGCCAATAGGTTAGATACAGAAGTGTCATTGAAGAAGGGCTGACCTGATGCATGGTACAGAGTGCTGGCAATATATGTTGCTGTTTTTACTCTTGTAATTATTGCGAAATTAATAACATTTTCTAAATTTCTCTAAGGGCTATTGAAAATGCAAATGATCAACTTTTGGATAGCTTTTTCAATCATAAAAATGGCAAATTTCCTAAAGAGGATCTGTCATATTGATTTGGTGTCAATAATTCTTACTGCCACCGCAGATATTAATTTATCATCATGTGAGCTGTTTCACAACAGGTTTGAATAACTGAAACCTGAGAAATCGAACAATGCAGTCTCATTAATGTTGAGCACAGTAATCCCAATCTCAGCCCAGCAGCACATCTAGGGATGCTTTCCTCTGATCAGATAGATTGTGCCCTGAATGCAGAGTAATATCGAATCAGTGAAGGCTCTTCTCAGAGCAATTCCCAGGTGGCACTACTTACTCTGTAATTAGTGCCCATTGCGTGCGACTCGTTTTTTTGGGAAAGCGTACTGATTTAATTGCAGCACAACCCCTGCTGATGGGAGTGTGTCTATCTAGGATTGCTACAGTCAACTAAAATAATGCCTTGTAATTCAGCCATCTGACAGCCAGCTCTGGACTAAAAAATGTTTTTCCTGTAGAATTCCTACCTTTGCATCTCTGTAGGATGAAAGGGTTTTTATAATTTAAAGGTGACATCAGTGAGAGACTTAGCAGCCTGGATGTCAGCTTGTTCATTAGGGAGCCCGGCATTCAAAGACCGCAGGGGTTGCTCTTTAACAGCATTCAGAACGGCTTGATTGTCCTCCAGTTATATGTCATGTGTTGTTTATCAAAACGATGAAATGCCAACGAATCCCTCATTGATTCTTATAACACCTGTTCAAGCTCTTACCTTTCATCCTTTACCTTTCCAATCCAATACCTGCACACTGGAATATAAACAGTAAACAACCAGAACCTAAGCTTCAAAAGCATGTTCCTAAAGGCCCCGTCACACCACAACGTTCTGGTCAACATTCTCTGAACGTTCTAATCATTCCATTTCGAGCGTTCTAGGGCGAGGTAGACACATCCGGCGTGTGACTAACGTTTGACTATAACGCATGACTAGCGTGGGACTGACGCATGAGGAGCGTGTAACAGCAACCAAGTAAGGCACCCCAGAAAACTATAAGCGTGTGATGACGTGTCACTGGGTCGCGATGACGTGTGATGACAGCAAACGATTAAAACGACGCAACGAAAAAAAAAGATGAATGACAACCAAATAACGCTAGGGTAACGACTGACTAACAATAGCCAAACACGGTACAAACGTTCTTCAACGTTATCCAGTGTTTCAAATTCAACGTTGACTAAATGTCCTTAAAACACATTGCTCTTTACACTGCATCACACAATTGTATCTTGTACCTTTTGTATTTTTTGTAATATTAGTATTTCTTGTATTTTTATATTGTAAAAAAAAATATTTTATTTTATATTTTATTGTACATTAAATTATAATTCCACTTAGTTATTGCTAGTTATGTACCCTTAGAACTAGTTAGTCCTCATATTTAAATTTAGAATTCCTATATGTTTAATGTATGCACCTTCCTACCAAACAAATTCCTTGTCTCTGCAAACTTTCATGGCGAATAAAACCCATTCTGATTCTGATTCTAAAGTTTCCATGTGTAGGTTGATTTGTCATTTTCAGGCTACATAAGACCTTGGTATACTTTGTATTTTATTGACCAAGCTTTGTTGAAACAAAAAGTCTACCAATATCCACAAAAACCTGGATACAGCTGAGGTATGTTAAGGCCACTCCCTCTTGAGGCTAGTGAACTTTGACTACTGTCGGTGTAGAGTAGGCCACACTAACTCTGTGATCACCCGAGAGGTTTGTTACTGGAGAGGATTTCATTAACCAGTCTTCCATGTTCCAAAAACACTTCCGTGCCAAGACCTGCCCAATCACTGACACTCCTGAGAATCCTGTCTCTTTAAATATAAGAAGCTTTTAGTCTCTTATGCACACACACACACACAAAGGAACGCACACAGTCAGCAACACACACTATAAATGTGTCCCTACACCCACCGGCCTTTTCTCACACAAGCCTCATCCCGTTGTTCTCTGTCCCTTGCATGTCAAATACATTTAGCTCTTTCATAATTGTTGCTAATCATGGCAAAATAGCCCTGATTAGCTAATAGCATATATTGCTACAAGGAAAAACTCTGGGAGAGATGTTTGTAATCACATTGAACTATCAGCATTCCAAAACATCCTGGCTAACTTTCAATAAAGAGTTTTCAATTGTGGCACTTTGGTAACATCGGTTTGTTCAAGTTAACTAGTTTTATTTCATTTGCAGTCCACAGGCAATGCTAGGTTTATGTCACCATTCAATCTGATACCAGCCCGTAAGTAAGTAAGTAAGACTTTATTTATATAGCACATTTCATACAATAGGTTGGAACCAACGCATTCATCTTACGTAAAAGCAATAAGTTCAGGATTTTTTGTTCCATTCTAAAACGGCTTAATGTTTTATGTTTTGTAAAAGCAGATTCTTCAAGGTCATTCCACCCACCTCTCTAACTAACATAGAGAGAGCATGTGATTACAGCCTCTAAGAAGGGAGTGAGGGAGAGGAGTTGGCAGTTAGAGAAACAGGAAAAATGAACACATACACCACAGGGAGTACTGTTCCAAGGGCCTGCTGTACAAGATCAACTGTGAAATGTATCAACGGGGTAATCAATTTTTTACATCATGTTTATGTCTCGTGAATGTCATTGAAGAGTTCTTTGTAGTTTATGCGGAGTTCATTTTAATCAATTTTGTTGCATGAATAACCCTAACCTTTCAGGAAGATTCTTCAATGGATATAAAACATGTTCATTATTGAAATAATTTAATGAATTACTCTAGAAATATGTGTGTGTAATAAACAAAATACTACAAATGCTATGTGCCCAAATAGTACAACATTGCCATGAGATGACCTTGGTAGGTTATATAGTTCGGTCTCTCAAAGTGGTGAAAAATAAGCCAGTCTTTAGGATCTCCTTCGCACAAGAAGTGACCTAGGATACTGTGCTTTGAACACAACACTTCCTGTGACACTCCTCTGCAGTAACCTTGGCAATCGACTCAATCACAGCCAATTAATTCCAGTCACGACCCTTCTCTATCGGCCCCATGCACTGTACTACCAGTTCTGATGCACCCTGAATACCAGCCAAGCCTCAACGATTCTAAGGTCCCTAGGCCCCCATCGGCGCCTGTCTGCCTGCCTGCCTGCCTGCCTGCCTGCCTGCACTCTCCTACTGGGCCACTCCTTTGTCTGCCCACAGTTTAAGCTGGCAGATCACGCCATCTTTAAGCTCTCTTTATTTCCCGCCCTGTACTGATCATGTCAAGAAAGGAAGTTTTTGGACAAATGGATGGGAGCTAGAGAGCCCTCAGCGCCTCTCTGCATGAACGCGCCGTCCTGTGTATGCGTTAGTGATGGTGTATGCGTGTGCCTGTGTGCATACATGCATGAGTGCACGGCAAGTCTGTGCATCCGTGACTCGCCGCCTGACTACCAATAAGGCTTTAGTCTTGGAGATTCAAGTGACTGTCGCTGCCCCAAAGACTCATTCTCCATTCAGGCCACATTGGGCCAACAAAGAAGGGCTGCTCCCAGTGTTCTGAATACAGCCTCGCCACTAAGAAAAGCTTACTCATTCAAAGGCCCGTTTTCACACTGTCCAATAAAGTGCCTGCTTTGATGCCAGGCAGGTAGTCACTTTTCGGGTGGCGAGCCTTTGTAATGGACAATTAATGAGCCATCACATACAGCGTGGATGAGGCATTCTACACACCAACCTGCTTTGAAGAGCATAAAGACCTCAAGAGGGAGAAAGAGAGGAACGCAAAAGTGGTTGTCGACAAAATGTGACTGTCCTAAATCGACATTTTCTATTTCCTAAATGGAATTTAGTTTATGCTTCTAACTTTGTATGGTTCAGGGTTGTGTGTAGTAGCCTAATTGAAAAGTACGTGTGGTCTTTCGCATCCACATGCATTTCATTTTCATTACTTTTTGTAGGTCACTTTACATAATATGTAATGACATCAAAAACAAATTTGTGATATGCATGACTTTTGTCTGAGTTACACTATTTGCTGTATCTTTTAAACGTACATGGGTCTTGACATACATGCTAACAATGGTGAAGTGTGTTGTTATCCACATTTCTCCGAAGTAGCAATGGTGCACTTCATTTTACAGTATCTGTACTGTGGCTCAGAACTTCCTCAGTCAGACAGAAAAAATGCATTTTACTTGTTCGTCACCTTTTCTTCTATTGCTCAACTTCACCTAGGAGCTTGGAATGCAGTTGGCCTTTAACTCCATTCACAATAACAGCAATACAACTGCCATCTTTCAATGAAACATGGCAGTGAGTATATCTGGTCAAATGCAATGGAAAATTGACAGATATTTTTTAATGAGGGACTATTTGATAGCATTTCAACTCATCTTGGTTATTTAGAAATAAACACACTGGCACTGTACAATCCGACTCTATTTATTTGCCGTCTTTAGTGGGGATAATATGTTCACCCTTTCAGAGTGATTGCATATGCATCAGTGCTCTCTCTTTGGACTATAACCTCCTGTTAATAGGAAGCCGCTGATCCAAGTCTTTATGAAGGAACCCTGACCCTAAACAACAAGGATGTTTTGCCCATTCAGATCAGTTGAATCTGTTGAATATGAAGAAAAAAACAGGTACATGTGCAAGAAAGCTTTTGAAATGTAATGCTTTCAGAGCCGGTTTGTAAGAACTGTGCTCCACCCATATTTGAAGGAAAACCTTGGGGCTCACTGGCCCTATTTCAGGTAACAAGGAAAAACACAAACACGTATACACAAATAGGAATATTTGAGTATTTTGAGGGAAAATTCTTTATGGCTGCTTGCAAGGGCGATAGAGACGGAGGGCGTTGTTCCATTTACGGTGGGAGGTTGTCGTGGACCGAAGGCATCTGTCTGGGAGTGGCTGTAATTGGCGGTGGCGTGGCGTTGTCTCATTAATATGGAGCCCAGGGGAAGGAGACAGCCGACTTCCTCCCCTGTGTTTGACTGTTTGACTGCATCTCCATTGATGCTAAACACAGTGCACCCGGGGCGCCCCATGCCTGTTGCCTGCTTCGTTAAAACCAAGAAAATGAATATTAATGTCACACGAACTAGAAGCTGTGTTAGCAGAGGGGGGTCGTCAGTCCGGGCCTCTTACCCGGGGTATGTGGTCATGGTTTCTGGGTCCAATCTACAAGTTCTGATCTTGTTTTATTGAGTTATTCTCAATCAACATGCCAAGTGTGGTAGCCACTTAATCCCAATATCTGAACAGTTGCATGCCCGAACTGGGATGGATTTAATGGCAATAACATTCCCTAGGAGCACACAATCCCATCACACTTGTATATGCATTGTTTTATGTTAACCATGTCAGCTTTGTAATCAATCAATAGGAAAGCCTTCAAACTCTGATGAGCCATTTGTTTTGCTCCAAGGTAATGTTGAGGTGGATGAAAGAGGTAATCAATATTGGACTATTGATGCCAACTAAGGCCAAGATGTTGATAGTTGTGAAGAATGGATGGATTCAACCATCATTTCAATAGGAACGCATTTTCGGTGAAAAGGTAATCTGTTTAAAAACCCGCAGCAAATTGACAACATCAAAAGAGAAATAGGGAGAAGATGGTTTGATCAGTAAGCGCTGACTGCTTGTGTGGTGAGAAACGCAAGACGAAGCAGAAGAAAGATGATGCTGAATATGGTTTCGTTACATAATCAGGTATACAAACACCTCATTAGGACAGTGTGGCAGAGACTGCTCCAGCTAGAACTGTGTCACTTCCACTTTAGTTTACCACCAGACTGCTATCCGTTTTCATGGGATTCATGAATTATTAATTATAGAATACATATAATTCTCTAAGGACAGCGGCACTCTAGGCTTGCTGGAAAACCACAAAGGGATGTCAAGGTCAAATTAAATAGGTTTCTACACCAACTGTTTCACGATAAAGAAACAGAAAATACCCATAATAGGTTTAAAACATCGGGATGTGAAAGACCCTAACAAGCCCTGCGGTCAGATGAGCTTTTCCCTCCATCGTATTTGAGCAACGCTGTGATGTCTTCAATTAATCATCAGGGGTCCACACCCTGACCTATCTCACTATTTCACAGTCTAGTGAGACACAATGCAGGAGAGTTGTCTAAGGTATGTAGGTAAGGCAATTTATAACTTAATTTTCCATCATCCCAAAGCTTTTATATGAGGTGATACTATAAGATGGTAACCTTTCTAAACTGGTAACCTTGCTTGTCAAATTCTGACAGTTAAGACAGAAGTGTGACATTTCTTCTTTGCGGTAGGGTTTTTCTTCTATGAACAGATGTAATACTGCCATTTATTTTTATTTCACTTTTCACAAAAATTGAAGTACACAACACAAAATTGCACAACTCAAAGTTCATAGCAGAACATTTTACAGTACATTGTGGATTTGTTTGAATAAGACAATATTTAACAAGGTGTTGAAAGCCTTGAAAGAGAATTAGGCCCTGGTTGCCTGATTTGATCTTGAATGAAAGGACAGTGAGCGGAAGAAGATCTGATGGGTAATATACACAGGATCTCAATTTATTGTTATCTGCCCTCACCTTTGCAGGAGACCAGTGGAGATGCTTTGATTTGACACAGTTGTGGTGCCCTGAATGGGTGGATCTCTGGAGGCGGCCAGCATAGATTTGCTTTTTGTTACCTGTTAATGAGGTGGAAGGGAGCAGAAGACATGAAGGACATGTTTCAGCAATGGTGTGGGCAGCTGATAAATACTGTGTATGATTTTTAGCACCAATGCAGGAGATGCTTGGGTGAATTATCTCCTTCTCTGTTTAGGTATGTACTCATTTATTCATTAATTTATGTATTCAGCAATTTGTCCACAAATTTGCCTACACATTCATTGATTCGTTACTCATTTATTATACAAATAAGCATTTTGCCATTCATTCCAAACTCATTTTCTGCTCCCTCTCCATCCAATTTCCAATGTTGGTCGCTCAATAAACCTATCCACAATGGACAGCTGATGATGTCACCTTAGTTAATGGGATCTGACCCCAGATGTTTAAATTATTCAGTTCCTTTTAAAAGAGGAACTTGACAAGCTCCTTAATTGATACAAACCTCCAAGTGAAAGAACTGTGGTAGCCCAGCTTTGTGAGAATGTTTGGGCCCCAATTCCATTGTTCTCCCAGCAAATTGGAAGTTTTAATGAGCGGCCACCATGTCTCCCTCCATTGTGTCCAGCCCAATCTTCCACAGCTGGAATCTAAGGCTTCAAAGATGTTCCATAGCGAATTAGATGAGCTGTAACATTTATTTTGTGAAGACTTTGCTTTCTTTGTAGCCTTTAACCCTTTCATCTTCTTTCCCACCTTTCTTTCTTTCTTTCTGTAAGAATGTTGCAGTTATAAAGTATAAAGAATTGCATTGAGAAGTCTGAGCAAGTCGTTGAAGATCTTTGTCAAAAGTCATTGTCACCATTGTAGTACATAACAACTATACAGTACATTCTGACTTTATTTTTTCCATAGTTGATGAAAGGATCCTACGGTTTTAGAAAATTGGTCCAATTGACAAGTTGTCAGGCCCTCCTGCAGAAAAACTGCAAAATAATTTACTCATCAATAAGACACCAATTTTGTTTATCTCAGAAATTCTTCTTCTAACTGTGTTCCCCATATTCTCTGTTGAACCCTCAGGGAATTTGATCTCCTTGGGAGTGCTCTCAGTCATATGGATGAAGGACTATTGAGCGTAACAATCAGTGAAAATAATTTGAAAGCTCACAGTTTGTTTGTAATAACATGAGTTCATCCATCTTTATGGGCTTTGTAAAATCATATTTTAACCAAAACCTAGCATAAACTTAAAAAATTGTCATGTTTTTGCTGTAAGATATTTTAACTTCTTTCTTTCTCAAAATGTTTTTCTGTATGTTCAGGATATAGAAACAATGGTACAGACATTTAGACTGAAATGGATGTTTAGTGTTTAAGGAATGTTGGTGTAAACAAAGACCGCTCCCTGAAAGGTTTTGACCATGTTCTGTATTTACAATTTATATGTGTATGGGCATGATTTTGCTCACTGCAAATCACTAAATTATCTTTAATAATTCTCGAAGAAATCATGTAATCTCCTTCATTTTGATTGGCAAGGTGATAATTGGGCAAATAAAAATGACCTGGCGGAGTAGAAAGTGGTGTGAGTCAAACAAATACCAAACAAATCAACGTCAGAAATTACATCTCTGCACAAATGAAACATCAGGAACAATACCTTGGGTTGAGGCCTCTCTCACCTCGTTTATCATCCCCAGACATTCATATTTGTAGTTAGGCCGAGGGAGGGCCACGCAAAATCGTCTCAGTCTCTCAGAGGGAAATGGGCATCCAGTTGACCTATTACTGTAACACCCCATTATTTGTACTCTTGAATGTAAAGTACAAGACCCCACCACCCCACCCCATCCAACACACTGTAGAGAGTTAAGGTACATTTACACAGCACTTTTCTCCACTCTTCCCCTCATGGCGCGACTGTCCCTTGCTTTGCATCCTGCCTCCACTTCTCTCACCAGGGGCCTCCTCTCCCTCACCAACTCTGAATATCACAACAACAGTCATTGGACAAATCTGCTTTGGTGTAGGATTACGTTAATTATCATGGAATGATCACTTCATTAAAGCGGACAAAGATAAATGTTATCTGATGACATTGATGCACAATGGGAAAATAGTGATCAGGCGTCAGAAAAAATATCACAACTTTAAAACCTATTCAAACAATTTACTTTATTGATAAACAAGTTATTATTTCCTAAATAGTAGGACCAAAGAGATAGAGAGAGACAGAGAAACAGAGAGACAGAGAGACAGAGAGACACAGAGACACAGAGAGATTGCGCAGCACATTGCAAAATGGCAAACTAGATCACTTGTTCCAACACAGGCAAGAGGACCACCCATTTCTCTCAAGAATTTATTTTCTAGAGGGCATTTTCTGAATCCTGCTGCATAGCTGGTACTTTTGTAGCAAATTGTATGTATCCATTAATCACGCCAAACACCTATTTTAATGAAGGCTTGCAAGAGACCAAAAAACTATCTTTGTTACCCTACCCAAGACTGCAGGGTAATTGTGTGGATTGATGCCTCTGTAATAATGATTATAATAATGACGATTATAATTTTTGTTGGTGTTATCAACATGACAGGCTTTGTTCTATTAGAAGAAAAATTGAAAATTAAATGTCAAAGCCAGTGAATTGTGGAGATGTACTGCCAAATGTGTGCATGTATACGAGTGTGTCTATGTGTGTACAACGTGTGTGTAGGTGTGTTTGTGTGTGTGTGTGTGTGTGTGTGTGAAGACCTACTACAGTCCATGAGCCCCACTGAAGTTTCAGTATTAACAAAATCACAGCCAATATAATATTCACTTCACAATGCTCAATAAGCTCTGAAGATCCAATGGTTTAAAACAGGAACACGTGTCAATTATTAACAACAAAAATGACTGCCAACTCAATGAATGTCAGTCTAACAGGTGTGTATACTGTACACTTTTTATGCATGTAAAACTGTCCATAGATGCCACTTAAAACAGATGCAACCCTTTTACACAAAGTGCATCAGACACATGTCTAAAGTGATATGGCAAGGCCTTGTTTCACAGTCTGGGGTCCTACAGAGAACCAACCGCAGGAACACTGAGTCGACCATCACTCAGCACCAACTCAGACTACCCAACCGTGCCAGCAGGCTCCCAGGAGGCCGTCTGTCACCGAACATCCTGTGAGGAGTGCTACAACTAGGGCTGGCTCTGTGCAGGTGGATAGAAAAGGTATCAACTGAAGACATTACCGAAAAAGTTGAGGCGTGCATCTCTGTGAGAAGAAAGGGGCTTTGTGCCTTCTCTGACAAAGTGACACAGAAGGGAAAGGATTTTGTCTGCGCCCGAACCAATGGGTCAGGTCTTTGTGTTTCCTGTCTGTGGGAGACAAGTGTGCCTTCTGCATTGGAATACACAGTAATCAGCAAACTAACATGCGGAGGAGGAAGTTATTAGGTAGTAGGATGCTATGGACCGATATATTTATTCATTCATATTTCAAAAGTCACTAAAAATATCAAATACTATTCTGTAGTTTAGAAGTACAAATTATATTATATTTTGCACATCACATTAAAAGGTAAAAACATACAACTATAATACTCTATACTATACAACTGTTTCAATTGCCCTGTTTCAACTGATTTTGATCCCTTCATTTTGTTTGTCCTTTTTGTCAAAGTATGGTATCTTTGTTGCACATTTTTGATTGAAGTTAAAACAATAATATTATTTGTGAGTTTTATTCTGTCTTTGCTTGAAACAGGCTTTCTTATTGAAGTTGTGTTTCAATTGACTTCAGTTGGACCAGTTGAAACAAATACAGCACAAATGTTGAGGACTCTGTTTAGACATAGTGCTGCTCACCAACACTATGAATAATTTGGTTTACCTTTCTTGTAGCAGTACTAAGACATCATAGATCATTGCCCTGTGCTTTGCATCTTACAGCGCCTCTGCAGTCTCTGCTCAATGAAAGATATATGTCCTCTCTGTAGAATGTATTAAATTGTATTAAATTGTTGATGAAAAAGCCTTGATTCATAAGATTTCTAAAGGGAAATAAGGCACCTTACATCGGTAAGGAAACTCGCTGTGACATTTCCCCTCAATCAGAGAGAGCAAACACACACACATCCTCTTCAACGAGCCTCCACACACGTCCTCCATCTTTACTCTGCAGCCACTTGAGCGGGAGCAGTCGTCCTTCCTCCAGTCCCCTGCACCGCCTTCCCAGCATCCTACACTCCACACGACTATACTGAGCAACTGCAGATGATGCAAGGCCGCATGGAATTTCTCAAGGGTCCCTCCTAATGGCGGCATGCGGTTCCACCAAAAAACTGCTTGTTTTGGGAACAGAGGTGCAAATTCATTGGCAGGGATCCTGCTAGACAGCCCTGCTCAGATGGAGGTAGAGGCCGTGGGTCTGTGTAGCTACACTACACCTCAGCTTCCTCCCTTCCTCTGTGTTGGAGGCATCATCCGGACCACCAGTAGCTCCTCAGCTGAGGAGCTCAGAGAAAACCGCACACCATGCCACTTATTCTTTATGTGACCACATCAAACAAAGGCAGTTTTCCCCCAGGGCTGTCAATGTCAGGCTCAGCTACAACAGTGGGGCTCAGCTGCATTTTTTCCCCCACTAGAATACACACGCTACCACATGCTCAGTAGAAACCTTTACAGATTCAGTCATAAGACACTAATAGTAAACCTTTTGTTTTTTTTCTACATATCTTTTTCATGCCGTGGAGTGATCTGTCTGGAGCAATCATCCAAACTTAAGCTCAAGAGAAACCAAATCCAATTTCCTCCACCTGCTGCACTGGGGGGGTGTACACACCTGTCCTCAAAGCTCCGGGCGTGCCCCCCACTTTTGTTAGGAGACTTAATTAAGGTGAACAAATCAAGAGGCACGCACTCCACACATCTAAAATGTCAACAAGTTCAGAGCTGGGGGTAGTATGGCTACCTCACCCCATGCATTTCAGAGGGATTGAGTGTAGAACTTCTCATGACTGCTCCATATTAGCATTTCAAAATGTATTTATGTTGAATTGTGAGCAGAAGTGTGTCTGGACTCCACTATGTATTTGTCCATGCATTTTCAATGACTTGAATGAATTAATAACATGCATATGTGCCTGAATACTACTGTGGCTGAATTGTATATGTCATGTACTGCATATATGCATGCGTAGCCTATACACATACACGTGCATATGTGTGCAACGATTTGTGTACGAGTGGAATATTGTTTCATATTGCCAAAGCGTGCACTGAATGACCCTTATCTCTCCACAGTAAATAACACTATCCCACCGAACAACAATGCACAATTTGAAATCCATTTCAACATATCGTTACCTCATTTTCTATTGAACCCTTCTCAAGTGGGGTCAGACCCTGTGGGCTTGGAGTGACCCTGCAGAACAAGGCCTCTCTGTGAGCTAACGGATGTCTGCCTGGCAGATGCAGCTCCGTCACACACATCTGCACCCCCTTTGTTAGCCTTTTAATTGATCGCTCACTCTAATTGCTTTTGCTAGAGGGGAAATGCAAAAAAATACCATTTGATTGGGGTTCCAGCGTTGATTGCA
The DNA here is from genome assembly GCF_021917145.1 of Hypomesus transpacificus. Taxonomy (NCBI): domain Eukaryota; kingdom Metazoa; phylum Chordata; class Actinopteri; order Osmeriformes; family Osmeridae; genus Hypomesus; species Hypomesus transpacificus. The sequence goes on from NC_061060.1 coordinate 9,206,825, forward strand.
TCACTCATCCTGGCTCCGATACTGAGAAAAAATGGAAATCAGTGCTTCAGAGGTACTGTTAGTCCAAAGGCTTGCATTCTTGTTCTTTCGTTCTGTCAATCAGGTTCCTCATCTGATGTGTAAATAGGCTCTTTTTATGGAACAGCCCCTTACATATTTTGTCCTACATTGTGGAGTCATTACAGGGAGGAACTAACACACCAGAGGAAGAAGTTCTATAACTGCAGTTACATATGATTATCATCCCTTTGTCAAATTTCATACAAATGACAGGACAGCGATTTCTTGTGTTCTGTAAAAGTAAAGCATCATGTCAATGTTTCAAGATTCCTTGAAAGCCACCTGTGTTTTCACGTGAAGAGAGTTAACTTAGATCATCATCAGATAACACAAGTCTGGCTATGTTTGTGTGCCATCCAACAGGTTGTCATTCTTGTCGCCAACATAGAAAAATGCATCCCAGTAATAATAGAGAAATAATTGATTTAGACAATCAGAATCAGAATCCGAAAGGGTTTAATCCCCATGAAAGTTTTCACAGACAAGAAATTTGCTTTGGCAGGAAGGTGCATACATTCATAATACTAGCTCTGATCAAAGTTATTGTGTTCTTGAAGAACAAAGCAAGCTCTTCACATTTAACTGCTGAAGATGGAGGTGGGGCAGGGACAGTGATTAGCAGCTGGTCAATGTTGGAGAAAAGAACTCTGGAATTTCTGGTATTTTCTGTAATAATGTTGGAAAAATATTCTCTCCTTGCTAGACGGATGGTTTTGTAATAGGCTGTAAGTGTATCTTTGTAGATATTGCAGTGGATAGCGATCTTTGTTTTCCTCCATTACGTCAACAAGTGTTGACTGACACATGTTCTGTCTTTAAACCTGATTCCAAATCATCTTTGTGTTTGAATGCAAATGCTACAAAACCGTCCACAAAGAAGTGTGTGTGAGTGCATATTGTACTTCCATCCATGTTTAAAGCTAACAAAGTCCTTGTGCACGACCCCATTTCAGAATTTATGCAACAACTGAGTACATCCAAATGTTTCTTCACACCTCCACTCCTCCCACTTCCATCATGCCCAGATCGTTTATGACAGCAGTTGTTCAAGTGCCTCCCTGCTTTCCACTTTCTCAGTTGTTACTGAGCACTCATCAAGCACCTGGCCAGAACCATTGTCAGCCATCCAACTGCCTCTCACTGTGTGGGTGACATTACCACTCACCCACACACAAAGGAAACAATGTCCTCCATGCTACCTGTGAGAGCTAACCTTGGTTCACTGGCAAGGCCCCTGGCAGTCCATCATGGCTGTGATAATTGATAAGGGCAGAGCCTATCAGTGTGAAATATGTTGGCTCTTTCACATGCATTATGTGCCCAGAGAAAATACATTCTGTCAACATAATTCCTTACAAACTGCATGGACAGGGAAAACAAAAGAAGCTGCAAAGTTATGAGTCATTCAGGTTTGAAAGAAAGTGAAATGTGATTTATGGTCAACATGTTTACTAAAATAGAATATTGTAATGAGCTGGCACAGATTGATGTTCTGCTTCTAAATACAGAAAACATTGACTCTTAATTGACAGTTGTAATGGGTCCAGTTCTTTGAAGCAAGCAGTGAATCACCGTGTGAATCACTACTCTTAATTCAAACAACTTCTGAACAGCCACCGAATGGAGTTGGCCCAAAGTTTGTGAAGATATTGCATTTTTCATAAAATTCTTCTCCCTCGTCTCAGGGTACACCTCAATAACTATGAAAACTGACATTTAAAGTGACATGCTCCTATGATTTTGGCTATCCACAGCCCATTTCCTAGCTTCACCTTGGACTGCAATCTATCTTTCTGAATAACTGTAGCACTGGAACAATTGATCCGATCACTTCAAATCGGTTCACTTTAGGCTTTGCTCTGGAGGGAGTGAGGAACATGTATGAGTTGATCCATCGAGGGATTTAAATTGGATCTCAAAAGGTCCTTTGTTGAAGGAACCTTGATCCTTTGTGCCATCCCCCAACTCTAACTGGTCTACTAGAAAGACAGGCATACTACCCACCTGCTAACACCTGGCCAGACTTTGTTCCCCTCTTGTCCCTCTTTTCCACCTATTAGGATCAGCCAGGTCAGGGAGATTACCTGTGCTAGGGTAAAGTAAATCATTGGCGGGTGGGGAGTTTAGGTCAACTAATCAGGCCTTTGATAATGCTCGTCCATGGAGAGGGCCAGGGAGATTCATTGCCCTGCTTGCGCTGACAATAATGGAGGCTTTCAAAGGCCATACTCTTTAATTTCTACTCCCTGCTATCAGCGCTTTTGTCCTCCAGAGACGGGAGGTCAACAGCCTCTGTTCTCCAGCCGAGGAGCTCGCGTCCTGGGCATTAAGGGCTGGGAGAGGGGATCGGGGTTAGCCTCTGATTGCTGCTCGAGCTGGCAGGCCAGGGGACAGTGGGAGCGGCTGGTGGAATAGCTGCTCCTCCTCTCAGACAGAGAAGTCTCTGAGTGCAGCTCCCAGGTCAGTTTTATCAGGCCATCTCTAATCGTTATGATATCATCTGTCTAGCATCACTCCCAATTACAGCTGGCTATACGGGGGAATGTGGGCTCTCTGTTCTCTGGCTTTCCGGGGCCCTGCAATGCACCATGAATACAAGCCATTGTTTGAGCCTCTCATTTCAGTGGTCGATCAAAGTTTCATTGTGCCTGCCACAAAAGGAAGTGGCCAAGTCTGTTGGATATGTAGTGGTGGCTGGGGGGTGGAGAGGGTAATCTGTCTCCTTGCTGAACGCAGTGACCAGCCCCCTTCTCACAGTCACAAACAACGTAGAACCTCTTTTGATGATCTGAAATTCTTTGAAAGTGTTAGCTTTCTAGTTTCCTCAAGTCAGAACAATCTCCAATGGTGAAAATAGCTTCATCGCTCTAAAATACTTCCTAATTTTCTCAATCTTATTCCACCTACGTCCAGTGTCTCTAAGCTAATATCCCATTCTCTGGGCTTGTCACCTTCAAATGACTGTGACTTTACAGCAGTGAGCGTTGTGCCTGATTCACTCCTGGGTGGTGTACTGCAGCCCAGTTCCACCTCCCCCCATCCAGACCCAGACCCATGCAGATGGGCTGTGTGGCTGCATGCAGTGAAGAAGGGCCCTGGTGCCGGGTCGATCCGATTACTCTCCCGCCGTGAGGATAATGGCCTTGCCTAAAGGTGTGGATCTATACACCAGACCATTATCTTCCTGACACTCCCCTCCTCTCTCCATGCACCTCCCTCCAACCAAGTCCCTAACTATGGGTTTGAGGTAGCAACACTTATGCTAATCCAAGACATGAGAGAACATTCCTATTTGTCCACTCCTTGACCACGTGGAAATATGCTAATTCATTTTTTATCTGTCAAGTTTTTGGGGGAAGGAAGTGGAATCATCGGAAAAAAGGGAAGATGATTTTTAATCCTGGGCTCGATTTCCTTTTGGATTGGGCCTGGTTTCTCTGCCGCATGCCTCTTATGTCTGGGCCTCTCTTCTCTTGTGGGTCTCCAGCTGGGATCTGACTGGAGAATGAAAGAGGAGTTGTGGGAAGCGCCTGCAGTCAACCAGCCTAGCCCCTTATTTGCATGCCTTAGACTGAATGAGTTTGGCAATTAGGGAGAGAACTGGGAGAATGCAGAACATTAGCTTTAGATATTTATGGACCTGGAAAAGAAATAGACCTCTTTAAAGCAACTGCTGTCCAATTGTGGTCTACTGGTGGTCAGACACAGCTTGGGCATTCGGGACTCGCTGAATAGCTGAAACATTGTAATGTGCTAAATAGCTCCATTGTCCCTTGACTAAAGTATAACATGAGGTCCCCACCCCCTTTGGTCCCACAATAGACCCACCAGAGGCCATTTTAGATCATTGTTTCACCCTTATTTCAATCAAAACAAGATCACTTTTCTCCCTGGAGATTTCCGAGAGCCCTGTATCGGCATTAAATGCATGAGACTTAAATTACTTCAGCTGAGGCTTCCTTGTAACTTGCCATTGCTACATGTGTGTCTTGTAGGAGACATTTTGTTAGCTGTCTTCCAGATAATCCCTAGTGAACCTGGGCTCCCGGGCGTGCCCCAGAGGTTAGGGTGAATTGGAATGGAGGGTCACAATGACGCCTGTCCCTAAGGCAGGAGTAGCAGCTGCAGGCCTTTTGATAGAATGAGGTCGCTGCAGCAACAGCGATCAGTGGGCTTGATTGAGAGAGAGAGAGAGAGAGAGAGAGGGTGGGAAAAGGAGAGGGAGTAGGAGGGGGGTAAGGAGAGAAGGAGAGGGAGAGAATATTTCAAAAGGACACACAATCTGAGGAATGTAAGCCCCCCCCCCCCCCCCCCCCCCCCCTCCTGGTCTTTTCAATGCATGTCTGTGTCAGAAATAAATCAGTTTAATTGTTCTCTGATTTCCCTCTCGCCATTTTGCAAAATTATAATTGAAACATTAATAGGATGTTAATAGGACGTGTGTCCTGGTAACCTTTCATATAAATCTTAACATGATGGGGTAGAATTTACCCTGACCAACGTGAATCAGAAGTAATTAAGAACAAGTAGACAAGTTTCGTTTTTGGAAGGCTTGAACTACACGTTTTGCAGACACGGCACATACACAAGGGGTTCAGGTTTCCATTCTTTCTTTCTTTTGGTGTTTGTGTTGTTGTGCTACTTGTGCTATCAGTTTGCAATGTTAATAAGAATTATAAAGGAACTCTTTGAAGTGCATGCTTTGACCTTAAATGCAAGTGAGCCCTAGGTGGAAAGATGTTAGCAGAGAAAAAACAGGGTTCCAAAGAATAATTAGAACTGCATAAGTCATTGGTGTGAGTGGGGCCGAGCTTGTGCCCTAGAGGAGGTCTTAGCTGGAGGACAACAGATCCCCCTAATAGATTAATGGTTGTGTTATCGAGCACATTTAGACCAACTTTCATGTTTGCTCTACCGGAGGGGAGAGGCAATGGTAAGTTAATTAGGGAAATAAAACCACCCTCCTCCCCTTATCAGAGTGGGCAGCTGTGTGTCAGCTGCAGGTGGCCCCTGCTGTTCTCCCTCCTCTCTCTCTCTTTCTTCTCTAGCAATCCTTCTGGAATGTCTTTGGTGCACTGTCTGCTCTGTGGTTCTGTGCATCAATCCCATCTCACTTACTCAAGGGAGTCATCTGCATGTCTGAGGGAGGTGAAAAGTGGAGCGCTATCGAGTGAGGATGTCAGGGAAATGTAGGACCAGGGGTCTTGCCTTGGCTTTTTGGCTCATTTCTTAGCTCTAGGATTTCAGTCCACCAATGCTGTTAATCAATAGCTATTGCATCAGACTGGGTTCTCTTGTCATAATGACATCATGTTCTTGGCTGTGAGAGAGCATTACTCATCTAAGTGAGTTTCAATTGCGGGCCTCACTATTCCTCTCAATCTCTGTTTGTTGCAGCGAAGAGGACATGGGGCATGTCAAATGCCTCGAGAATGGCATATTTGACCCACTCCAGAAAATGAAATGGGTTTGATGTTAGGATCAGACACTGTGGCTGGATAATGTCCAGACTGCTTGACGGTACCAGCATCGAACCTACTTAACACCAGTGGCTGCTACTGGTCAAATGTTCCCATTTTCCATGTAATCAAAACATCGAGATACCTAAAACTGAAGTCACAAGGCACTTTATAATGAGAGCAGATTGGTGCCTGACTGAAAATGTAATGGCAGCTACAGTATGAGTTGAGATGACAAAAACTGTTCATTTACATTTTATCGTGATAGATAATATAATAGTCATCACTCTATGTCATATCATGAGGTTTTCAAGGAAGGCTTCTGGCAGATATTCAGATCACATTATAGATTTTAATGAATTATGGCAAGACAAAAGATAATATGAAAACGGATAATTGCAATATGCAGGGTTGTAGTCATGCTCATTAATTTACAACAATGCACACTCACTCACTCACCCTACTTGCGTGCATTTCATTATGAACTATTTGATGGTAATTTTGAGATGAAGAGAAACTCATGACTACGGAAAACACTGAAACAAAGTGGTGAACATTTAATAGTTTAATAATAAGCTGCTGTATACATTCAGTGATTATTCCGATTTTCATGTTGCCAAAAGCCATGGGTGAGACCAGCAAAAAACATTCAGCTACACCATCTATTTCGTTGTATGCAATTTGTCCTTTTTTCATTCACATTTTTCCAAGTTGTACATAGTGAACTGCAAAGCAACAGAAAACCTCATTGCTGATTTGCAATAAGTTTCTTCAAAGGCCTTTGTTCCACTTCCCAACTGTAAGGTGAACCTGGATTGTGTCACCCTCTACTCAAGCTTATCCTTGAATTCAATTCAAAGCAGAAAGTGCAGGATGACAAGGCTGTTGAGCAAAGCTAGTCTCTGAATGTCTCTGAATCCCCATAGCCTAAAGTTAGGTATACTCTGACCTTGTGTTCCTGTGTTACGGTATGCAGTACAAGCCTTGCTTATACACTCCAACCAGAACACAGGGCCAGTGGCCATTCTCTAGACACAGATATCGGTGGAATCCCCTTGTTTGCTTAACCACCAAGCTTAACCCTCGTTCATTTACTTTTAATATTTAGATTAAGCAACGACCTGTTATCTTTAAGGTTTTGTTTGCGTTTTTTTTGGTTTCTTTTGCTATCTCACTCTAAGCTCATTGAACTGACACACTACTGTTGGTGCTGAAATTGCTTTTTTTTTGTCTTTTTACATTTTCTATTTGCCCACACGGAAACTTGATGGCACAAGAACTGACCAATAAGAAACTCTTTACAACAAGGTAGACTGCAAGTCAACAGTTGCCAGGGGTAACACAGTTAACAAAACAATTCAAAGTTCATTTGAAAAAGAAAAAGAAATCAATCAGAATTTAAAAAAAAGACCAAATAAACAAAAGCAAGTTAATTTCAAATATAACTTACTGACAAAATAACTACACAGCATTAAATATTCTCATTATACATTTTTAAATTATTTATAAAATATATTTTGGCATATATGTTTTTTTCTTTTTGTGTTTGTGTAACAAACGCTACTGTAGCTTCAGTTGAACACCAATGTTTATTTGTCTTTTTTTTTACTCTCAAAACAAAACATTAAAAGGGATTGTCACATAACAACAGGTTATTAAAAATGATAATAGTAAACCCTATACAGAGTTCCACATAGCAAGACGTGAGTGACGATCCCTTCTATCCTAGCCCCATAGTCAAAAGTCAGAAAAAGTACAAGACCAGAGCACAAAGTTCTAATTTATGCTCCACTGGCTACAATCAAGAATGGGCAGAGGAGATTTCAAAAGCAGTGTCTTTTTTCTTTCATACAGCTCAGCTGAAACAGAAGGATCGGTCTGTCCCACTTCCAGCGTTCAGAATGGCTGGGCCGATAGGCAGAGTTCATTTAACTCCATCTGTGATAAAACATAAATACTGTAAAGACCTCACAGTCTGATGACACTGGGGTGTCCTTAGGGGGGGCGCAGATCTGGATCCTCTTATCAGACAGAGGGGGAAATGAGACTAGGGTGTGTGGAGCTCTCCCCCTCCCTCTGCAAAGAGAACTGGTGAAGGAGCAAATAGAGGCAACGGTTCAGACAGAATCCCGGGCACGTCTGTTCGTTTGCCATCTGTTGCATTGTGGGAGCTCGCTCTACAGACGAACAATGAGCGAGTTCGCAGCCGAGACAAGCTGCAAACCGTGGAAGGCAAACATCAGTTCACTTGATACCAAAAAAGTTCAAAAGGCTAACTGTACTTAGAACCGTCATAAGAGTCCAAACAAATCTCGACGGTGTCCTACTGCGGCAAAACAGGCCAAAGAGCACGCTCGGGCACGTTTTGCAGTCAACAGTCACCTGCTGGTCTACTTACAGGAACCCACGCAAAGAAACTGAACAAAAAGCAAAAGTACTGCGACTACAACAAAGCCACATTAACTGCCTTGGCTCTCGAGCACATAGCAAGCTCAGAACACTTCAGTTCCTCATCTGGCCTTGTGTGGCCTGATACTTTGGAAGTGTACACTGTGCCAGAAACGTGTGTTTGTCTCTCTAAAATTCCTTAACTTGACCACACACAGCTATTGCGGAGTACATACATATATATATATAAATATATATGTGTGTGTGTATATATACATACATATATATACACACATATGTATACATGTGTTTACACTGTGTGTGTGTATGAGTGTGAGAGCATGTGTGGGACTGATGCCTGTTAGAGCACAATGTCCTTCAGGCGCTTGCTGCTCGGAGACTCCTTTTCCCGGGCATCTTGTAGAAGTGTGTTGATCTCCCTCACGGCCGGCTCACTGTCCTTCCCCTCTGGCTGCCTCAGCAGGCTGTGGTTGGCGATTCGCTCGGCGTCACGGCATTTCAGCGTGTTGTAAGCCGACGGCGTCTTGGACAGGGGACTCTTCAGGTGCATGGGGGAGGTGATGGGGCTGGCCGCCTCACGCCCATTCCCGGCCTCGCGGACCGCCCCGCCGTTAGCCTTGGGGCTGCACACCTGAGATTCGGCTGTCCGCTTGCCTCTTAGCTCGCCCCGCTCCACATCCTCGGGCCCATCCTTGCCAAAGGTGGCAAAAGTCCTTTTAGTGGTTCCGGTGCCGTCCTCGTAGTGGGGTACGTCCACGGTGGTGGCCTCGATGGACAGGGCAATGACGTTGCGGCCATGTTCCGGAGACTTGGCGCGGGCCGGAACGCGGGGCATCCAGCAGCGGTCGGAGTGGCCAAGGATACGGCACTCATCCTGGCAATGGAAGCCTTCGCCGGGATCTGTGGATGCATGGTGGGAGGTGGGGGAGAGAAGGGTAGAGGGAAGGAGAAAGGGGAGAAGGAATCGTTAGATTTGTCTGTTAAAGCGGACTATTTTCCACTGCTTTAAATCATTTGTGCTCGCTTTCATGGATTTCACCATGGTGTGTTCACGGGCTTTCATCTTGCTGCAAAGCGTCAAAAAAAAGAAGAAAAGGGCAAAGTTTGTCGTAATCTGAACAGCCTTAGTTTAGATTTTTGTGGATTTGTGTCTCTCTTTCATGTGTGGCTTTCCTGCCATTACAGGCTGCAAAACTATTCTGCTGCCTCATTGTTATAGGCCACTAGTGTTGGATATTTAATGCACTTCTAATGCGATAATTAAAGGATGTATTGTTAAATCAAAAGTCAATTTCCTGCTCATACATAATTCGTTTTTCTGTAGCACGACTTGATGAAAGCTGAGGTTTAAACAGTGCAATAAGATATTTCACGAATAGCTGCAGTATTGTTGCCTGCTTTATATCTCACTCAGTCATCCGGCGCTCCGTTATAAATATATAATGATGTTTAAACACCATTGTGAAAAATTTGTCTGAATCTGTATCATCACGCACGCTCAGCCTTTGTTGTGTCGGAGGGAAGGGGTTTCAAGGCGATTTCTGTATCATTAAAACAACAAGAAAAAAGAAGCCGACTACTGTGTTAAAGCACAAGAGCGCTCCTTCCGTTTCTATTATCCAAGAGTGTGCTCGCTGATTTCCAAATAAGCTCTCTTTCCCATTCAGAGGCCAGGTCAGTACTTGAAGCTTATAGCCTTTTGAATCCATACATATTTCATTAAAGGCCACCTGGACTGATAAACTAACAAGGGCATTCTAGATGCCCTCGTGTTTGTAAATTAACCTCAGTGTTTGTTTGTCTATCCAGACCACACTTGCCCATGAAGAGGACAAAAGACATCAAATAAAAACACATATGCTAATGCTTCTGCACAGAGCAGCCTGGTGTTAGAATGGAAATGTAACCTTTAATGTGATTATTTAGCATCCATTTTCAATAGCATCAATGACAAACTAAGTAGCACCATTTCTAGATTACAGTTTACTGCCTAAATAGTTACAGTAATTAGTGTTAAGCATCCCGGCTGCCACTGTGTCTCAGAGTTGTCGCTGTTGGAGTCAGCTTTGTAAAATGAACTGACACACAGATGTTCAATGCCACATTTCTAAGACTTCCTATTGGTTTTCCCTCCTACGGGCAAAGGACCCTCCCCCACACAACAAGCCCAAGGTGACGGTAGGGGATTGTGGGAGGGATTGCCATCGACCAAGTGTGTGTGCTTACATCTGGATCTCCCAGTTTGACAGATCACCTAATTAAAATCACTAATTATCAGTTTTCTCCCCTCTTTTCTGCACTCGGAGGAGCACCTGTGCTTCAAGGCTCGGAGATCGATATTTAAAGATGGCAGACAGGCATTCTGGGGGCTGGCCTGCCAGAGCTGTCTCCGTTAAACTGTGATCTGATGAGACTGACGGTTAACTGGGTGACTGCATGACTGACTGGCTGAGCTTGTGGGCCATTTTAACCCAGCTATGGCAGATCTCAGAGCTGGATTGGGGGCTTGCTCGTGGTTAGGGACATTTCAGCGCGAAGACCAACCAGGCAAGGACCATGGGCGACCAATGTCAATTCTATCATGAATGTTTCATGGAGGGCTGTGCTGGAGGATTACCTTGAGCTTTGGTGTGTGAGTGGGTGTGTGTGTCTGTGTGTGTGTGTGTGTGTGTGTGTGAGTACCCTGACTGTGCGTACTCAGTCTCCCATAGTGCACACACACACACAAATCCAAACTGACAACCATATACACCTCATACAATGTTCATACCCATTCCCACCCACACATTCACCTTAAATAAAGGAAAGCAAAAAAAAGAAAAAATCTAATGGTTCTGGAAATAAAACTCTAGCTTTATGGAGGTGCCTCGAGTGGCTCAAATTTAGTCTATAATTACCAGACCCTGTGAACACACATAAGTCCACATCTTGAAAGGGCTTTATATTACCAAAAGTCAATGCTATTGCCATGGCAACAAGAAGTGAGCTATACCTTTATTCATAGAGTGGCAGCAGCTAGCTTGAGCACCTGGCGTTCCACTCCCTCCCATCTCCCTTCAAAACTTCATCTCTCATACCGGGAGCTTCCTACTTTCTAGGGACAGGAATTTATCAGCATCTGCTTGATCAATACCACTTTCCTCAAATAGAATCCAAGCATTTCGTTTCAGCTTGAAAGGTCTTAGGGCACAAAGAGACTTATTCAAGTCTTATGCTGCTAACCGAGTGGCCCATGCACATGCAGTGAATATCCCTTTTTCCCTCTCTCCTTTAGGGGGTCTCCGGGGGACCGATTGGGTTGTAAATGACATCGTTTCTGAAAGACGAGCGCCATTAACGTTGCACTCACACATCCTGCCTCCGCTTGGAGCCCCACAACAAGCAGATGTCGTTCTCAAAGATCCCCAGAAAGAAACAACAGAACAAATTCATAAAACAAGACAGCCCAAAGGCCTTCGACCCTGTGACAAAACTGAAATTTCTTCTCATCACTAGGAAAAAAAAAGATGTGAAATCTAATGCTAGCTAAATGAAGCAATTAAATGCTCTTTACAATGCTGGGGAGGCTTTGAAACACGACAAGCAGAGAGCAGAGCAGAGAGGAGGCACCCCTGCTGTGAATGTCTATTAAAAGTCATCCACAAAATAAGATTGCCAATCAGTTCCGGGAAGAGTCTTAAAGTACGAAACAGAGCCGTATATCAGTGGGAACATTTCCTATCTAGGATTTAATACCTATTAATTACTGAGGGAGCTCCGTCGGGATGCGGAAGCCGGCTGTGTTTTTCAGCGTTCCAGATTTGAAATAGAAATCAAGCTAAATAGTGGGGAGGAAATAAAAAATAAATTAAAAAAATGGGCGGACTCAAAGTCCCACAGCAGCGACAAATTGGAAATGTTGCACTTTAATTCTGAGTCAGGGTTCAAAGAATACCAAAAGGCTTTGGGGAGCACTTTAAATATGTATGCCCTGATACACGGCACAATGTGGAATAATAAATATTGCCACATTCATCTCCTGACAGGATTGACCATGTTTCAGTGCATGTATTATTCCGGTGTTACCTAGAGTAACGTCATTCTACAAGTCAACAAGCGGATGAAAATCACACCTATTCAACCATTATGTAAGCTCAGTGCAGTCTCACTCTCTCAATCAGCGGAAGGTGTCACAACCATACATCACCGCATTCAAGAGGTCAGCATCTCATTTTATGAAGCTGACACAACCACCAGTCCATCTATTACTGTGCTCCATTCCAGCAATCTGGTACACTTGGAGGTGCTATTTCCTTGACACCATGGTACCAGAGGAACTTAATGCAAAAGTGAAGAACAGGAAACAGATATGAAGATTTAAACACCAAGCACACAGAAGGGAAGGGACGTTAATTTAAGGAAAAGATTCCTCCTAAAACTCTCCAGGCAGTTTTGCGTCACGTCTGGCAGCTAGAGTGGTCTCACAAAACAGACATGCTTTTCCCTACAAATGGAAGGGAAAGGGCCTAGAGGTCTACAACAATAATGTCATCCCATGAAGCGGCCAACGTTATGCTCTAGAACAGGAGGTGATCTCTACTGGAGTCAGGGATGAACAGGGGGTCATCTCTACTGGAGTCAGGGATGAATAGGGGGTCATTTCTACTGGAGTCAGGGATAGGGGATGGGGAAGGAACATGACAGGAGCTCATATTCTGGACACACTAACTCTCGTTTTCTATTGGAGGGTTTAATTGCGGCCATAGGGCTGTGGGGAATCTCAGTATGACACCATTCAGTCACTTTGGCTTTACAACATGATGATGAGCCCTAAAAAGAATATAGAGCAGACTGTGTGTATAAAAAGTAATAATCGTGAAAGAAAGAATACACAGAGATAATTGGATACACTTAGTGCCACCATTTTGGATTAGACTCAGTCGAAATTCAAATCTACACTGCAAGGTCAGGTATAAGTCCACATAATTCTACCGCCCTACGGTACGGTTAGACAATATCATGCAGAGATTCATGCTTTTTGGGGAGATTTCCAAACTCTGCGACAAAGGCTTTACTTTTGACTGTCATCATCCCCTGCTGTCTTTGATATTGTTTTCCTTCTCGTCTGTGTAGAGAGACAAAATAATCGTCTGTAGACGACGAGAGAGCAAAAGCCAGCTACTGTAGGGCTGACATTTTGTTTTTGTCTCTTTCACTTCACTGCATGAGCGGTCCTAGGGACTGGTACAAAATGAGAACGAAATGGACAAGGCAGTTATCCTGCTGACCCCTTTGAGCACAGTCCTGGTGGCAGACTCTCTGTCATGTCTGGGTGACTTCACCATGTATCCAGGCAGTCGGAGCATCACTGCTACAGCAACGCCGCTTTGTCACTCCTCGGTTTTGCTCTCAAGGTGCCATTCCATATCTGTAATAGCGGAATTGCTGTTTTCTAATTGCTCTCCATATTAATTTTCCATTCTAGCAGCCACACACCAAATTACAGAGATTACATCTGAATAGTGGTTACAGGCTCTCAACGCTGCTGATGCAGAAGGACAGAAGAGAGCGAGAAGTGTCGAGAAAAAGAGGGAGAGGGCTACTGTACAGAGGGAAAGAAAGAGATGGAGAGAAGTTTTTCGCCCCGAATGGACGGGAGTGGTTGTGTGGTTGGTGTTGCAATCGGAGACCACATCCCAGAACCTGAGGCCTGCTGAGGATTTGATTGGCTCGAGCAAGGCTGATCCAGACACAGGAGTGGGACTTAGTGTCTGGTCTGTTTTAGGGGGCAGATAGCAGAGAGATGATAGGGACTAGCCCCCATGACTAGGCTGCGCTACGCCAGACAGACTTCCTCCAATACACACCAGGGAGAGTCCAAGCACTGCTGTCATCCCTGCTCGCCAATTCCGTCTGTGGGCCATAAATCAGCCCGGAGCCCTGGCTCCTGCGGGAGCACAAGATGGAGTGTGATGGTCTTGTTTTTACAAACAGTGGAGGGGCACCCTTAGCCGCGCCATGCAAGCCATCATTCTCCGCACAGCGCAGAGGCCTTTCCCTCTCCCAGTAGCATCTGGTTCACTCACATCCAACTCCCTCTTTCCCCCCTCTTCATCCTCGTCCTCCTCCCCTCCCCACTCCCTGGCCAGCTAATCTTCTGTCCTCATTCTCCCCCCCAACCCGCCCCTCTTCCCTCTTCCTCTCTTATCTCATCTGCGTCATTCTGTCTGTCTCACGTACATCAGTTTAATTAAATAAATCCTACTGAAAATACCTCTTCTTTTTTTCTCAGATATCCCAACCTCCAGACTTTCACTTCCTCTTCTTGCTAGATATTAATTATGAAGGAAATGAGACTCTCTGGGCGGGCTTGTTAAGGCTGGCGTACGGACGGCCAAGCAGAGGGCTTGATGCAGCCTTACCGCTCTTTCTGAGCATTAGTACCAGTCAATTTATCAGAAAGTGATTTGCTATCCGCTCTGTGGAGAGCTGGTGAGTGTGTCTGACAGCTAGTCGCTTCTACCCAGCCAGGCTGCGGCTCCAGGAAAGCTAATGCAAACTGACAGCATCACTTCTATCTGCGATCAACAACACCCGACCCCATTTTTTATCTATTCTTTATTACATTTTTTTAAGTGTTGCTTTCATCAACTACTTTAGCAGTCATAATTGAATCATGACTAATTCAGTATAGGCACCCCTCCCCGTCCTTGCCTCTGGTCTGTTGGTCTTGCCTCGAGAATTCTATAGCAGGTCGAGCTTAAAGAATGAATTTCCAAACCGGTGTTGACAAACAATGCAGTAGCTTCTAAATTGGTACAAACAGCATCTGCTTAACAGCTGTGTAACTACGGCGGGAGAGAGAAAAGGCATTTTCTGTGTTGTTTTATAAATCACTTTGTCATCGTGGTGCAATGTTTTGTTCAAAGGAAGAGGCGTCGGCCAATGGACTGCTTGCTGTAGTGGTAACAAGGCAAGCTGGTTGTCATGATGACATACAGTAAGCGGTGGGGGTAGATGGGAGGGGGGGGGGGCTGGTTTCCGGATACTGCCACCACTGATAACTAATTCTATTTGTCTGAAAGGCATCTTTCCACACCTTTCCCCAGCACGCCTCTATTCTTACAATCAATGGCTTCCAGAGGTCACAGTGCTTGGGTGAAGGTTCTGGAAATACCTGTGGGGCCTTACCCTTGGCCCCAAACATGACATATCTCACAAGTGATCATGACTGATCTGCCGTGATCTATAGGTCCCTTGGATCAGTGGAGGTAATTTTTCATGCAGCGGCCTTCCTATGATGCCACTGGAGCCATGGGCTGCAGGCCTTCACCACGACAGCACACATCTGAACTGGAGCTAACCCAGGTTGACACACTTGAAGAGCTGAGCAGGGCTCAGCCTGCCTGAACTGGACTAAACAGGCCTGAGAATGGAAGTGTGTGTGTGTGTGTGCACGCGCATGTGTCTGCAATACAAAGATGGCACCCATTTGCCCCCACTGTGCCAGGCCGAGCACTGTAGCGCCCTAAACGGGCCTGGATCAGGGTGGGCTGAATGGAGCCCAGCTGTTCAACCAAGCATGCACACACTGAGGGTTAGGCCAAGGTACCAGAGACAGGAGGGCTAGAACAGGATCCCTTTCTGGGAGTCCTTGCTGTGGTCTTCCAGCTGACTGGCTCCTTAGATGAAGGAGGACACAGTCTAGTGGGTGCTCACCCACCAAAGTACCCTCCAAACGGCAGACCTCAAATTAACCTGGTTACGGTGCTCCAGGCACACTATAACGGCATGCGATCCCAACGCGTCGCACGCCGCCAACCAATAGGCACTCCTAGTTGCTGCCCGCCTTGCCATCCTACTGCATGCAGGTTTTTCTCATTTTGCCTGCAATACATCCGGCAGAGGACATCTTTAAATACACTGGAACAAATGCTGCATTTCTGTGTTTAAGCTTGACCGAGCTAGCAAGCTAATTTGCTCCTAAACCCTTGAGTCTGGGAGAAGCGACGGGGACGGCAGCAGACAGTCAATTACATCTGCAAATGGGGGCCGAGCTGGGCTTTTGGGGTTGGAATGGAGGGGGGGATGGGGGATAGGGGACAGAAGGATGGAGGATAGAGTCCAGGGAGGGGGAGGATGGGGGGGGGGAGTGGCGCTGAGGGATCAAAGCCCCCTGCTCGACTGCAGCTCTGCTCAGGATGAAATGATCTGTGAGGAGCAGTCTGCCGAGGCTCTCTCCCATCTCCAGGGAGACAACCATATTTAAGGAGGGGCTTCTGAATGGGGTAGGGTTTTATTTTTTGGTGCAAAACTACTTGAAATGTATAAAACGAAACATTCGAGTCAGTTGAGGGGAATGGATTTGAGGCTGAACATGCCTTTCAGCCTCCACCTCAGACTAATACACAAACCCATTACACTCTCACTGTGGAGTACTTTGATTCTTTTTTTTCCCCTCATCCCAAGTGTCCTACTCTGATGAAATGCAGACAGACACACAAACCCACCTGGACTTCTCACAGCCAGCCCTCAACAAATCAATGTACTGTATCTTGTCCTCCAGAGCAAAGCCCAATTCACTGGGCCGGCATACTAACATCTCCAGACACCCTCTCCCAGCTTCCTGTGTGAGACTCAGCACTGCTTCAACACAGACCTCTTCAATAATTAATAGTATATGCCTTCTCATTCAGTCATGTTCGCTCTGTGTCAGCCAGGACTATATGTGTTTTATATTCTGTTTCATCTCAATGTAAAAAGTACCAGCGTTCTCTCTTCCCTCATGCCATTTCTTCCTGTTATTTCTTCTACTTTTCTTCCCTGCGCCCCCAACCTTCAGTTTTTTCTTTCCTTTTTCTCACTACCCTTGTCCCTTTTCCTGCTACTTTAACAATCTCTGGAAGTAGGACAATGTAGCATGCGGTGCGCCAGGCAAGGCAGGTTTGGCTGTGCATGCAGAAACATTTAAGCAGGGTTGGACCTCCTGGGAAGAGCCAACAGTCCAGTGGAGTCTGATAAGAGAGCCAGCCAGTGGGCCCGCTATGCTACAGGCTCAGGTCACTCTGCTTCTGAGGCCACAGGTTCACCAGAGCACTCCCAGCCAGTCGAACCTGAACAAAGTCTCTGTGAATTTGACAGATGGGGTCTCCAAGGAATGGAGTGAAAACACTCATCGACACACAAACACACACGCATTGTATTTATACCTCCGGCACACTGCATGAAAAGTAGCAATTGTGCTAGCAAAGACATCTATTGCTGCCTTGTATTAGAGCCAAATGTAAACGCGGTCTTGGTCTGTGTTGGACGTCCCATTTTCTTTTGTATCTTCAAAATATTGTGTTTGTCATCTGGGAGTCTGATCCTCTGCCAGGTTATCCATTGTTCCCATCCGAGAACCCTGGCAGAGGTAGCATTTAATATCACAGTCAGAGCACATGTCCACGTCGCTCTGTACAGCCACCCACCCAGAGGCAGGCTACAGAGTGGATTGTCAGCACCAAGGCAATCCCAGGCAGGTTGTCGGTATCTAAGACACGCAGACAGGAGTAGAGGAGGGAGACAGACTGAGGTGAGAGAGAGAGAAGGAAAAGAGAAAACGAAGCAGTACATGTCTGCTTTGAGAAGCACGACTATGGCACAAGGGGAGCACGGTAGTGGTGTCTTAATTGGAGTTCCTAGGTCCTGTGCCCACTCCTGCTGCCACGCTGAGGTGTGACATTAAACTCCCCATGTGGAGGGGCAGGGAGGCACGGAGGAACTGGAGGGGAAGTGACTGGTGTCAGGGAACCATGGTGCTCCCCCTAGAACCCTAGTCCTTCTAGAACCCCCGTTGCTCTGCCCGTCACTCGACGGTGCCCTGAGAAGTAGGTTGAGATGCGCATGTGTGCTTGCATGCATGGTCAAATGCAAATGTGTACGTACACACACACACGCACACACACACAATAGACACAGCCAGGCTTAAAGCCACAGACAGACGCACATAACAAGGTTAGGTTCTGGAAGGGTCAGGGAGTGGAGAAGCCCCAGACATGTCCTTAAAGGAAACCATTGTTAAATTAACTAATAATCTTGTGCAGCAGGATATTAAATTAGACGTCTATTGTAAGCTTCGCAAGATATCAATGTCAGCTGATTCTGTTCTGATTCTGGTTTATTAGGTTTCTTGTTTTAGGTCTTTGTGATGCTAATGCAATATGAGTTGAACTGAGGCACAAGATATCTATTATAGTCATGGTTATGTGCTGTTATCAATTGGCCAGCAGAAGAACAACGGGCCTGAGCCCCCCATTGTGGTGCATGTTTGGGGCAGTGAAGGTCTGGCCCTGGCCCTCTATCTGCCATCTACTCGGACAGTCTGGGTATTGTTTAATAGGAAGTGCATGACAACAAGCACATCATTAAAAAATGCCGTTCTGAGGCTTTCCTGCCATTAAACTTAACAGCCAACATCTCCCATTACTTTTATACTCCTTTGAAAAGGGGTATGAAGAGAAGGGGTCTGAATATCATAATTGGCTGGCCTTAACAGTGTAGGGATGGAATTCCATGCACTTCATTTTAGAGAAGGAAAAACAACAACAACCACCACAGACTGCAAAATGTTTCATTGGCATTCCCAGAATGCACTTTGGCATTTGTTGATGTTTTTCATCGAAAAACTAGGTTGCAAAAAAAGAAAAAAAAAGACCTGAAGGAAAGCATTCTGCTTTGAAAGGGAGGCATTTGCACATGAAGGTATGGCAGGGGGTGGGGGGGGGGGGGTGGTGGAGGCAGTGGCCTCAGCAGGTCTGGTTTATCAGTGGCACTCACACAGGCCTTCTAGAAAGGTGTGGGGGGGGGGGGGGTAGTGGGAGGGGGGCAGTGGGAGGGGGCAGTGGGAGGGGGGCAGGATCTTCACTGATCCTAACCACTTCCCCTCTCTCCTCCTCCCGTCCGCCGTCCACCCTGCTGCCCTGGGGCTTTAATCTTTCATCAATAGCTGATAATCTGGCCCAGCCAGGTGGCTATGTGGCTACCTACACTCCTTTACCTACAGAGGGGAAATTCCCTCGCTCTATCAACATCGCCGCAGCTCAAAATTGTGAATTTCAATGCGGTGAGCTCACCCAGCCAAGGTCGTACGGAGG
Source organism: Hypomesus transpacificus (assembly GCF_021917145.1). Classification (NCBI taxonomy): domain Eukaryota; kingdom Metazoa; phylum Chordata; class Actinopteri; order Osmeriformes; family Osmeridae; genus Hypomesus; species Hypomesus transpacificus. Next base: position 9,225,867 of record NC_061060.1, read on the forward strand.
GGACACTGGGCGGACACAGACTCTAATCCGTGAGGGATATATGGCCGAGACGGAGGACGGAGGAGGGTTCGGACAGATTCTCCTCAACCTGTGCCCCAGCAAGGGAATCCATAGAATACTGCCTGTCACTCCACATGTTTTATAGCCTCGTCTGTGTGCTGTGTTTCTGCAAGGAAAGGTCTACTTTCCCAATGATTTAATGTTAAAGAATAAATCATTTGCCACTGAATATACATGAGTGGAGGAGCAAGATATGGAAATGCCAAATGCCCAGGGGTACTAACCTTTTGTTGCCATCTAAATTACGACCAAGGAAGAGGAGGACATGACTTTACTGCAACAAATTCCAAATAAGTTGCAATGTTATCCGGCAAAAGGCAATGATGAAATGCAGGATAGAGAAAGTGAATGGGGTTAAAAAGAGAAACGTACACATTGCAGCAATGGCGGGGTGCCCTCCCTCTCTCTCTCTCTGTCTCTCTCTCGCTCTCTCTCTCTCGCTCTCTCTCTCTCTCTCGCTCTCCCTCTCTCTCTTTCAGCAGCTGCAATGATAAATGTCTCTTTGTATTCTGGACAGAAAACTGCAGGCTACAATGTACTTGTCAGAAGACAGCTGATTTTCCCCTTTAACAGAGCACAGTATATGCTTAATCTTTCACTTCAGTGAGGGAGAAGATAAAACAAACGCCTATCGCCAAAGACCATAATGTCCAGAAAATCTCCCCCACTCAAGATGGTATTTGTGTGCTCGCGCATGAGGAGAATAATCATAAACGGTTGCATGGTGTGTGGCGTGTGCACACTACTTGGACGGTTGTATACTAATTTACATCCGACACACTACGTGCTATAGGACACACTTGCCCATGCTTCCCTCTATGAACATTGCTGCCTACAGTGAGAATGTTTTTGAATGGGAGTCTGTACTATGGCTAATGGGGTTGATTATAGCTCAGAGTGGGCAGGCTGCCAGCTAGCTAGGCCCAGCCTAGGGGAGGAGGGGGGGGGTTGAGGCGGCGCGGGCGGGCGGGCGGGAGGGTGTCTGATACCACAGGATCTCTGTAATACAAGCCCTGCTTTGGCAGCAAACTCCACTGCTGTCCTGCTCTCTTACGGTACCACCACACGCAGAGGAGAGAGCCTACAGCACAGCGTCCTACCGGCAGCAGTAACCTTGCCCTGGACAGTTCCACCGCTACTGAAGATACTCAAGGCCAGGATGGTGGTTCAGAGTAGGCTAGATTTGGTCTGGGGTGGTGAATAAGGGAATCTTATTCTTATTCTTAAGCTTCAACGAGATGATCGCGATCAAGGGTCCTAAGAGGAGCTGTGGTCAGGTCAGCTGCGCTGGGCTCTGGTTCCAGGTCCAGGGATGGTATTTAGAGTGCGGTCAGGGTATAGATGAGGCTACAGCTTCCCCTGCCTCCAGACCATTTTACCCTTGAGTCTTGTTATAGCACAGCTGCAGTTGAGAGAGGATGGTGCCTAAAGGGGTGTCCCTAGAGAACGGGGGTGCATTTTGGGGTAGGGGGGAAAGGGGAGTCCTCGCTCTGCCATTGGCTCCCAGACAGTGGCCAGAATCAATCAGAACCACAATAGGCTGGCAGACTGGAGACAGTGCGACGGACCGCCTGCTCAGGTTTCACTCCCACCGACGGTCCTTCTCTCTCTCTCCCTCAGTCTTTATCTCTCCCTGCCCTCTCTTTATTCTTCTCTTTCCCTCTCTCTCCCTCATTAACCTTTAAACACACACAGGCAGCGCTCTACTTCTGATACTACTACTACACGCACACACACACACACACACACACAAACACACTCTCCCTCCCTCTCTCTTTCTAATAGCCATGTGCACACATTCCCCCGCCCCCACTGCTCTCATAAACACACATGCACACCAACACGCAAACAATTCAAATGCAGAGACCGTAGATCCCTCCCTCTCTCCTTCTCTAAGTCCCCATCAGCTCCAGCACATTACCTGTCCTTAATCTTCCTCCCTCTGTCCCAGAGAATCCTCATCCCCCTGTTTTCCCATCTGCTGTCGATTGGGGCCCAGCCTGGCTAGGTGTTCGACAAACAATTGTGATTCACTCGGTTTCTGAGGAGATTATTAACACACCTAGCATGCCACGGCATCATGAATAAGCAATGGAGATCGGGGGCCCTATTTTCCCTCACTCCGGCATGCTCCTAACTGAATGCCAGGATTGTCTAGAAAATGAGCTGTCAGTGGAGGACCTGCAATGAGATACATCAGGCTCATTGCGAGCCCTACAAAATAATGAACCGTTCCCATTTCTCCTTCTGATATGTTCAATGCGCTATCCATGACAAGTGCAGGGAGATAAGCAGTCCCCTCTTGAGCTGATTAAATATGTTTGGTGTAGTCTAGGGGGCTCGGCACAACCAGGGATCAGGGGATGCCATGCGCTGGAGACTGGGATTCTTTTGTCTGTCTGTGTGTGTGTGTGCGTGTGTGTGTGTGTGTGTGTCGGTGTAACTTGAATGTCAGAAGGTGTGGAGAAGGAAAGGCATTGAGGCCAAGCCTTGCTTCTTCCAAACTGAGTCACTAAGCACACAGACTTACTCAGAGGGCCTCCTTAAGGCATATGCTGATAATAAACTCAACAGACACCTGGAAAATAACCTTAAGGGATGCAGAAACTTATTTTTATAGTTGTCTAAAGGGGAACAGAGGAAGTGTTACAGAATTGTCTCTGCTTACACCCTGGTTATACCAGGAGGTGGTTATTACCAGACATAGCCAGGCTGAGACCCTAGTGAGTTATTCTGAACTACTGGATTAAGAGATATATAAATGTGCCAAAAAGAAATGAGGTTGGCACAATTAGATTTAAAAAAAAAAAAATTTATTCCCTTGCATTATAGCAGAGCAACTGTGCCTTTTCATTGTCCTTTTGATTTTCATTATACATCATTTTATAATATATAGCTTTGTTCTACATTTCATTAAAAAGTAAAAGCCTGCATTGAAATGAGTTCACTGGCGGCCCTTTTACCTCGAGTTTCAAATGGGTTTTATCGTTTGACTAAGCAAGTCAAAAAATCTAAACGGGCAGTTCCAATTTACCATTTGATAATTTATTGAATCAATAAATATCAGAGCGAAGTGAAATGTTGCCAGGCAGAAACACCATGTTGAGTTAGATGTTTAATTCAGGTCGAATATTTGTATTACTTGCAGGGTCCAGGGATATCTTCTGATGCACTCATGGGGTATGAAGCAGAAAAGGAGAGATAACACCGTTACCTTGTCAGAAATCATTTCCTCTCTTACCTTTTCATTTTCACTAGACTGCTTACTAGGCTTAACTCCTCTTCCTGTGCATCTCTCTCTCCCTCGCTCCCTCTCTCTCTCTCCCTCTCTCCCTCTTCCTCTCTATCTCTCTTTCCCCATCTCTCAGGTTCTCAGGGCCTCCCAACCCTGTTCATGCTGCTGTCCTTGGTGTGACACCTGTCAGCATTTTCAATGGTAGATCAGAGAACTGCAAACTAGAAATGCTGCCGGAGTAGATTAAGGGCAGGTTTACAGTATAAACATGTAAGGGTGCTTTACTGTTTCTGATATTCAACAGGGGAAGGAACTAGCTCGACTGACAGAAAGCTTCTAAATGATTTTCTTTTCTTTTTTTATGAAGGGGTAGGAAGAGGTTGAGATATTCCGACAATGGAGACACAGAGACTAGAAGAGTGAAGAGGAAGAAGAAGAAAAAAAATCTTAAAATCAATTAGGAGCAGTTGGGCCCTGGTGGATCTACAGGTGGTAGAGAGGGGAGTAGAGAGTAGTCTGTAGCCCAGGGAGCGGCTTCCATTCCTGGGCCTTAGCTTCAGGAACACACCCACGGGGAGAGGGAAGAGATTGAGGAGTGAGATCCTCCAGGGGGAGAGGATATGGAATATGTCAGGAATGAGAGAGCATAGTTCCCTTCAGCAGCTAATTGAAGCAACAATGGACCCTCTGTATCTGTAAGCTGGGAGTTACAATTGAAACCCCCCAGTTAGAATTTCTGAACAAGGCTCCCAGCTCGCTCATAAACCAAAAACAACGCCCACCAAGAAAAAGAGATGGCATCGAGATTCCACAGTCTCCTTGAGCAGATAACTTTAGTGCTCAGCAATACATGAATCTTAAGCCTTAAAAGCCGTGGCTCATCCGTATCCGTGAGGAATTAAGCAAGAACTGCGACAATCAAAGGAGGTGGAAAAAATAGCAGCTTTAGCTTGTCTTAGTCACCAGGTCCCCTCTGCGCCTGTTCTCCGACTCCTGGTTCTCCCATGACACTAATGGTTCTCTGGAGTGAGAGCTAGCATGTCATCCATTTGCACAAAATAGTACCGACTTCACAGACATGCCTATAAAGATAAAGGAAGGGAGTTCATTTCATTCTCCTTCTCCACTCTTTCCTGCATCTACAACGCTGCAATATCATCCATATTGAGTGTTTCGGAAGATGCATGGGGAACATTAATAGTTAAAGATAGACATTCAATTATAGATTTTAAGATATGTCATGCAGTTTAGAATTTCCAATCCATCCAGGGTCTAGTCCACTGACAAAAGGGATTGAAGGTCAGGCTCTCAGTATTGTATGGACACAGAGACAGTACTAGGAACTAGATGGCCGAGACACAGTGCATTGCCGTACATAGCAGTAGGGCAAAGAGGATGAATAGAACCGGAAATTGACAAAACATTGGTAATAGTATCAGAAAGAAGTCTTCGCCAGGAAGAATGCCTGCTCATTGTGTAAAGAATATGGGGCCTTGGTATGTGGAGAGCTATCGTACAGGGATTCCCACGTGGGTGTATGTGTGTGTGGGGGGGGGGGGGGTCTTTGTACAGAGGTAATGGTACGTCCCCAGTGCGAACGCCACCTTTACATGCTGCTGTGAGAATAGTAAACATTTACACTGTAAAAGTCCCTTGAGGCAGCAGAGAAATGTTTACTTGACTCTTTCATGCCTTCCCTTAGTCCTGACACGTGAAAACACAAGACAAACACTTTTGAATTGTGATGTTTGTGTCCTTTGGCGATTGTGGTTCCCCAACTTGTTTAGCAGCAACAGGTGACGACCCTGGCAGATCAGAGGTATCCCTGGAGGCCTTCCCAAAGGATTCTGAACATGCCTATTTGTTTTCTCGCAATTCACTCCACTCACCCAAGATGCTGGTTGGTGTTAATTTACTTGGTGTCAATTAAGCCAGATGAGTATGTTGGAATAGGTCCTTGTGACCAAAGACAATCACACTTGTTATCCGAAACCGAGTAGCTCCATTTTGTTTCTTGGCAACGGGGTCGATTATCGCAGAGGAATACGTAACAGGGATTTCAGCTAATGTCCTCTTGAGAAAGGATGATGCCAGGAGAAGGAGATTCAATTGTGCGTTGTGCTGAATCGGTCAAGCTTAGCCAGCCCTTCATACACTTCAACTGTGTAATTAGACCACTGAGATCGTAATGGAAGGACAATTCCATTTGCTATGTCATTACATTTCTGTATGTGTAAGGGTCTTTGGTCAATTCATTTAATAATTATGTACAGGCCCTCATTACCGCAGAGAAGCACCGCTGCCACAATGTCTCTCTCAAGACAATGAGAAGACAGGCCCAAATGAAGCCACTTTGCCCGTCGCTCACTGCTCCTTAACTAAAGAAAAAATGGCCCATTGGATGGTGTAATAACTGGGCTCGGGGAAGAATGCAATAACAACGCAAAGGATCCAATTGCAATTCCAAACAGAACTGTCGTCCTTATCTATTTGCTATGGTCAAAACAGTGGATGGCAGTGTGAAATAGCCTCTCATCCTGTTTACCGACAATGTTTATTCACATTATACATTTAAAAGGCGTGCATCCGTCCTGGTGAAACAGATACAATCATAGGCCGGGCTGATGAAAAAACAGCTGGCTCCGTGGGCTCTACCCACTTGTTATATTCTTCATGTACATCTTTCCTAATTGTCTCCAATAATGAGATCCCTGGACCAGAGGACCTGTCAGTATGCATTTTAAAAGGCGCTGGCAGTTTTCGGATTGTGAAATAATTACGGGCAGCGACCAATAGTTGCGAACTCACTAATCATTGTTCATTACCATCTGACACTGTCGAAGCAGTGCTCCCAGAATCCCTTGCAGATAAATCCTCCTGTTTCTGCGCCCTAGCATTACCTGTTTATCTGTTAAATTCGTATTTCATCATCGTAATTCCTTTCAAAACTAGACCCTGTGATATGTGGATAGTCTGCCTGAACCAGGAACAGGAAGCATATATTCGCCAATCATGATGGGTGACATTCTTTTCTACCCATAATGCCTAAAGTGGTGGGTTAATTAGCCATGGAAGAGCAGCCAGAGGGGCAGATGATCCTGAGATAACAAGTACCTAATTGGTTCCTCTGCCGATCCCTAACCATTCACAATCTGCCTTTGTTAAAATATTAAACAAATACATAAAACCACTCATAAATAATTTCCCCTTTTTTTTTAGAAAGTGTGATTCCTTTTCTTGTGTCATTCCTCCTCACTCATTAGAATATTTCCTGCACAAGTTACAGAATAATGGCATGAAACACAACAATGTAGGGCGAAGGAACTGCTAATGTGTTGAGGACCTCACTGGGGAAGCTTGAGAAAATGGGACCAAAATCAAGTGGGGGTAAGCTGAGGGGAAAAGAGTTTGGGGTAAGAACGTTGTTTGGACACCATCACAATACAGCTCCAATTCAATCTCATTCCTCCGTAGACATTCTAAACGATCGCCTCTTGTAGCAAAAGCCAATTCAACGAAACAGAAGAGGAAGGTGTACTACTGAGGACAAACATTTATAACATTCTAACATTGTCTTCCCTTTTGAGTGCTGAAGGCATCTCATTCTTTCAAGTGACAGAGATTAAAGATCATTACACCAAGACAAACAAAACATAGCAAATCTTGTTTCCTCCTACTCTTCCACCCTCTCTGTTTGAAGAGAAATGCTTAGTGGAGCGAGAGGTGGTGAAATGGCTGCCGACTCCACACACTGACTCCCCTGCTCTCCAAACCTGAACACCTGTGTGTGTTTCCTCTGAGCTGGATAAACACCCCCAGGTGCATACAGTTACACACAGGTCTGTGCCAACTATCCACATCCACAGATCTCTCCGTCTCGCACTCTCCCTTCCCTGCACCCTCTCTCCACCTTCCTCTCATCACTGTCACGCCGTCTCTCACCCTCGCTTCATCTCATATATCCTCCCTCCTCCTTACGGACGCTCCCTCTCTCAGTGAGACCCTACTAGCTGGGTACAGTGACAGGGAGTAGCTAATAATGAACATGACTCTTCCTCTGACTCATGCCAGCAGAGTGGATGTCTTCTTAAACGCCAACTCAAAAAGAAACATCAACATTAATTCCCTTGTTAAATGATCCGTCTGAATAATGCATGAGAGGACGCCTGATATTTAGATTTCCACCTTCCACCTTTGTCAGCCTAATTGCTGCCATTCAAGCGCATCTGAAGTTGGCTTCTGTGGAATACAGACATGGGTACTATCAGTCAATAACGTTGCCCAGGCCTGTATCAAAGGCTAGGCGAGATCCCTCAACATTAGCTGCCTTAGTGGGACATCAAAGGGTGTACATTAAGGTGCTAAAAGATCTGAGGCCTTATCTAGAAATGGCTAACATACACTGCTTGTATGCTCTTGTGGCATAAACACACACACAAACGCAACCAAACACAGACACACATACAGACATACTATAAACACAGACACCGAGGTCTTATCTACAGTAGAAACATGCCTGATTGCTCTTTTCAAACATAAACTAAAACATGAACTGTCTCGTTGCATGAACACACCTTTTCTCCTACCTTGGTCGGGCAGCTGGCAGATGTTGGGGGGCACGGTCATGTTCAGCACATCGTTGACAGCCGTGTCCACGTAGTGGCCTCGCTGGACGTCGTGTTCGCTGTCAGTCTGGTCGCTCTCCTCATGCCCGCTGTCCTTGAGACTGTTCCCCTCCAGGTCCTTGAATGTCGACGTGCTACACAAGGACATGGGGGAAATATGTTGATTTACTGTCACATCAACTTTTCAACCATTTTTAAACTTCAGCGATAGCAGAGAAGCTGCAGGAAGTTTCTTAAAGGGCTGGTGTGGGTGCTGCGACTTAAATGGCAGTGATGTAAACAGTCATTGTTCCACAAACAAGAGGCAGGCACTCATTCACTCACTACAACTAAATAAAAAGGTTATGATGAGGAAATCCTGGGAGGAAAGGGGGAATACCACAGGAAGTACGGAAAGCATAGAAACAGCTTGCATCTGTGGCTTGTTTAGGTCTCACAGTCATTAGAGAGGGGGTTGGGGGGAAATACCATCAACAGCTGTAGAGTATAAGCATGATTTCCCTTCATTTGTTTGGTACCCCACTGGAACATAGTCTGCTTCGCAAACAGTGTTAAAGGAAGATTGTATTTAATGTACACCATGCATGTATGTTCAGAAAGTGTTCCTCTGGAAATAAGGAGGAGGAGTAAAGAGAAGGAAAGAAGGAAAAAGAGCAAAGGAGAGAAGAGAGGCGAGAAAAGAAGATGCAAGACAGCGACTCCCAGCTCTCGTCTCCAGTTCTCTTGTGAGAGCTCGTCCTGGAAGAGGGAGGGCTGCAGTGGAGGTAAAGCTGGCTCTCTGTGATGTTATCAGTGTAATTGCACCTGTCCCAGACCACAGGCCCACAGGCCCACAGGCCCACAGGCTCCTGAGGGGATCTCTTTGTACTGTGCTGCAGAGCCCGCACTTGAATGCTCTTTGTTTACATAAACACCGGGAATCTTTTTTAGGGGAAAATTGCTATAATGGGTTTTCAGAAAGCTGGTACGGCCTCAAACAAAGGAAGCCTGGAATGTCCCATGACTGCAGGTAAAGGGCCGAATTATACTCTTGGAATACAGCCCAGCCACAAATGCCCCTCAGGTATTGCATTATTATGGATGCCTATCCTATACCCCTAATATTCTCATTTAGGTTGACTTAGGAATGTACCGGACTCCGTAGGCACACAATGAAAAGCCTTGTTCCCGGCCCAAATGGGTGCTCCTAAATCAGTTGTATATGACTGTTGTATAGTGTACTTTTTATTTGCACCATGTTCACCAACATTCAAGGCACGTCCATGTAAAATGTAATTCTCTTTGACATATTTAATACCATTTAAAATCTCATGTATGTCATATCCTATGCAAGAGATTTTTTTTCAACTACTACTAAGTTGGATAAAATTTTAATGGTGAGTGAGGACTAATGTTTTGAAGATGATGAGTGATCTAATATTCTGAATAGGACCGTGTGCGCATTCTAGAGGAGGAGGATCTGCTTTTCACAGTCACAGCCTGTGTTCTAAAGACCCGTTCTTCCTCCATGCTCGTTGTGCAAGATGAGAAATAATAAGCCTTGGTTTTACAGCATGCTCACATTCGATAGCCATGCAGGTGCAGCCAATACCACCACCACAACAATGAGCAAGAAACAGACAGACTGTCTAATCAAGACCTACCTTTTAATGAGGTGTGCTCTGCTGTTCACATAACTGGAGTCAATGGAATAATTCTCTGTCTGTAAGACAAGGTGGGGCGGGGTGGGGGAGGAAGAGAGGGAGAGAAAAACAGAGATGCATTTAATTACGGAGGGAACCAAAATAATGTAACCAGTAATTGGCTTTCAATAGAAATGTTATTTTACACAAAAGGCCCCAGTGAGCAGCCTCAGCTTTCAAAGGCTGAATCCCATTCTCTTTCAAAGCACACATCAGGTTGAGCTGACTGAGAGAGCAGAGGAAGAGAGTGCTGCAGTGAGTCTCTCCCCTCCCCGCCTTTCACTCCCTCCCTCCATTCTCTCCTCCACAGCCAGTCAGACCACAGTCTTCAAAATGGAGTCATTAGGGAGGACAGTGCATCATGCAGACAGAGCGAGAGAGAAAAGTTTCCCTTTTTTATTTTCCTCCAAACTCTTCTCTTTCACAATTTTCAAGCAGATATGAATGTGTAAATATTAAATAAATAAATGTAGGAGAAGGAGATGAAATTAAGAGCATACCAGGGGAATCTTAACTTTGCAATTGCAGATGAAAAGCCTCAGAAAATCTGCATACGATGGATCTCTGGCCCACATTAGAAAACATGGTTCAAAGGCATTCACTTTTTTTCCCCATTAACATTTCTAGAGAGAGAGAGGCAGTGACAGAGGTGAGGGGACGTTGAACAGGTAGCCCCCGTGTCTGGTTAGCCTCCACTCACACCAGATAAGATGTCAGTGGGGGTAGATGGAGAGTCTCTCAGGACTTTTGCTGCCCAAAGGAAGGCCAGGACACGACCCTGTCGACAAGTCTTGATAAGATGCAGGTGAGTAAAAAGCTGCCCCCTCCCCATTAAATTCCACTGGAGCGATAATGCAGCCAGATAAAAGATGGAGTCAATGCCTGACTTCCTAGGGGAAGTCTACCTATCAAGACCTAGACACAAAAGTCACCCCTAGATAAGAAGTTAATGCAGGTGTTGGAACAAAGTCACTGATTATCAAATGAGGGACACGTTCAGCACAGCCCTGCTGTTCAGGGACTAGCAGCCGTGTGCAACCGCAACACAGGGTGACTAAACACATTTAGATTAAAAATGGCGGTCATGCAGTTGCACATTCTCCTTGTTAGCCAGTATTAGGGTCCAGATCTGATTTTCTACATCGTACAACTTGTACAGCAGTCAAATTTAAAGCACAGTGCTGACGTTGGGTGATAAACTAGATGCATGTGGAACCCCCTGTGTTCTTGAATCTGCCACTGTTAAAAGTCACAGCATAGGAACAGTAAAATCACAGGGGACTGTGTATTGTTTACCTCTGGCAAATAGCACGCCATGACCCTGCTGCGGTCTTTGAAAATGTAACAGCTTGTTAATGCTAGCAAATGCATGTCTGTGTTTGTTTCACTCGTAGTCTTGCCATTTGTGGAAGCTTCAAAGGCAACACAATGGAACTATTATCATACGGCTTGGCGGCAGTATTGTCAGGCTTCGCCTTGCCGAAACTTGCAGGTCTAACAATGTAAGTGTGTCACAGAGATAATTATCATCCAGAATATCACATTTACAGGCCATGCCTACGTACCCAAGGCCCATTGCAATGCCTTCAATCACCGGCAAATAAGGCATTGTTTGTCGTTGCACCTCTCCGCGTCCTAATTATCTCAGCAGACAGATAATACTGTAATTAGCGGTGACGGCAGGGCAGGCCTCTGATTGAGATTTGCGAGATGGTGATGCAATCTGGACGCACTGAAGGTTAACGCCTGGGTGTCCTTTTTTGGGTCCACAGTTAATTAAACTTTAACTCGTTGTTATCAAGGAGACGATAATTTGTAAAAAGCCATTCTAATTAACATTTTATTAGCGACCCTTAATTTGGATCACACTGTGTTTGTTCACCGCCATGCTCATGACACTCCACTGCTTTGTTCCTGTCTGACTTGACTCCATTAATATTCAAGTAATTGGTGTTGCCAATTATTTTGCTAGTCTTACAGGTTTGCATGTGTACCCACGTGTGTATATTTATTTATCTTCTACCTGTGCCCCACTTTAGTTCTAGTGAGCAGTCATTAGAAAGGCTCTATCTATAGCACCCAGAGAGGGGCTAATGAACATACATTGAGGGAGTAACAAGGAAACATCCGTATATGCTACAGGCTACAAACACAACCGTGTAAGTCTAACTGGACTGGAACTGTAATTGGTTTGGACTGCAATCTCTTTTCTTCATGTATGGTCTCACTAGCAGTACAAAACACGATGGTGTGTAATGGTGGTACGATTTACTGTGCCAATACTGCTATGCTTGTCCATCCCTGGTTCTGTTTAGACCAAGTCAAGGTCTCTGTGATTGTCATGATCAATCTGAAATCAAGCTACAGTTCTTGACACACTTAGGCAAAAAAAAATGTATATAAAAAAAATTATATATGTATTTCCTCTTTGGAAAGCTTGACCTGATTGTGAATCTGATGCATTAGCAAAGGGCTTCCTGTAAAGAAATGTACCCCGTGCCCCTGACTGACTTCAAATTGGAAGACGTCAATTTTTCTTGCCTAGAGGTCAAGTTTCAGGCTAGAGGATGAGGGCTGCTTAACTACAGCCAGCAACCACAAATGGCTACTTAATCAGGTTGGACAATGTGTTGTTGTGATCCGAGTGGCCCCGGTTTGGCGGGCAGAGTCACTCTATCCCCGTAATTATTGTTCCGTTTCATCTGGAGAGGACTGGGGCACCAGGAGAGTGGAGAGGCTCCTTTTCTCACTGCTGACTGATGTGGAGGGGCTTTTGGGGGGGCAAAGTGGAAGAAAGTGATGAAGGGAGGGGAGGATGGGGGGGAAAAAAGAGAGTAAGATGGGTAAAGCATGACGAAGAGGACGCCTGTCTCTGCCCCAGATGTACCCCCTCGACCTCCCTCTCTGCCCCTCTTCTCACTTCCTCCGTAAAGGGAGTCGAGGGATGCTGGGCCTCACTTCTCTGCCGCAGAGAGGAAAAGCAATCTCCTCGCCTAGTTGCTGCCGTGAGATTTGATTTGCCTTCCTCCCAGCGTGACAATTGGTTCCGTAGTCTGGATGCAAGTGTATTCATTGTATGGGGGCACAGGGAGCGAGCGGAGAGGGTTGGGGTGCCAGGGTGCCAGGGTGGGGGGAAGGGAGGGGGACACAAGTACCAAGCAAGTTAAGCAGGTGTCAGGGAGATAGAAAAAAAGAAGAAGAAAAAACATGTCAGACGGCGGTAGCAATTTACGCATTATCTCTACCAAGGGCGATGCATCAACCATTACAATTAAACCCACATTTACACATGGAAGGTTTGCGGCCAAAAAAATGAAAAGACTAATTGAAGCAGCATACTTTAACAGCAAATTATTAATTATCAGACTGTGTCCTTGTTTTGCAAGCATTAGATAAAATGCCTGTTAATTCACTGTATAATTCCTTTTTAGAGAGCAAACTACTTCATTCGCGGACTAAATCTTCCTCAAATGTGGATGGAATGGGAAAGGGTTAGATAAAAACGTGTTTTGAAAAATAAGCACTGAAAAATGAGGTCTGGAAGAGGAATGCTTTAGTTCTGTCATGGATGCAGCTTTCTAATCCCATCAAACTGCCTGCAAACACACTCAGCTACAGCAGTGTATGACTGCAGACAGGCTTGCCCTTGGCTATATCTTTTCCCCTATACCAACCACTTACAAATAGGAAAACAGCCCAAATGTCATCTAGAGTCTGAAAACACATACGGTAGCATGAATCTCTGTTACAAACAGATTGCAGATTTGGTCTTCACAGTTCCAGTGTATAGGTTTAGTTTTGACTCATCGTAAGGACTTACTCATCAGTCCCCTGAGTCCATGGAGGAACTGTGACATGTAATGAGCCACCACACTCTGTTGCAACTGTTGTTGATATACTCTACCAGGACACTAAGACTCTTCAGGTTTTATGCTGTCAATGGAGCAAGCCATTGGTAATTAGAAATAACAGAAGCCCTATTGTCAGGCCAGGCTTAGGAAGGCAGGACTGTGAAAGTCATGAGGGAGAAAGAGGAGAGTGAGAGAGAGAGAGAGAGAGAGAGAGAGAGAGAGAGAGACAGAGAGAGAGAGAGGGGGGGGGGGAGAGAGGAGAGGGGGGGGGGGGGAGAGGAGAGGGGCAAACTCTCTGTTGGCTGGGAAAAGGTCAATGTCTGAGGCAGCTGTTTACATATGCATATATTCCTTCTTGTGTAATGCTGCAGTGAAGCTGCAGAGCAGGGGAGATTCTGTTTTTCTGTTGATTTGGTCATGTAGTCACTGTGTGTGTGTGTGTGTGTGTGTGTGTGTGCATGACCAAGAAGACATGAGAGAGCTGAGCAGATCTCTCATCCTACACCCCCTGTTCCAACAACCAACAACAGAGAAGAAAGACGCTCACCCTCAAGCCTTTCACACTCTCTCTCCACACACACACACACGCTCACACACACACAGACAGAGCGTCTCCCTTTTCTCCCTCTCCAAAAAGCACAGCTCCGATTTGCACGCCTGTGCCGGCGCCCCCACCAATGCTGCTGCTTCCACCAGCACCTTCGGCATTCCAGGTCTGCACCCTGCACCTCTAAGTAGCTCCGCTCCGCTCTGTGTGGCACCCTTGACAATGGTGACACAGACCACCGCAGCCCCTGCTACAGTGGGAGAGGATTTATCCCTGGTGTTTACCACCCCAGAGAGGGAGGAAACACTCCTCAGCCTCTGTTAGGTTGCCAAACCCTCCACCAACCCCCCCCCCCCCCCCCCAACTTCACCTCCCCCGTTATAGAATTTCCCATAGATCCTCTGCCATCTGCTAGATTATAGATTTGTCTCTTCCCTTGGAAAAGGCAGGGTCCCTCTGGGGGGATCAGTGATAAAAAGGGTGAAGGAGCGCCCCGGGCACACCCATGCTTGTGGATGAGATTACATTTTCTATTTCTGCTTGCTAAAAGGAGCCATGATGATGAATACGAGGAGTTGTTACCATTTAATATCAACTGGCTCCCCTGCAAACTCAAATTATAGGCAATCAATCGTGACAAGGGGGCACAAGTGACAAATAACCTGTCACGTTCTCTGCATCATTTCACTTTATCACTTGTCAATTCAGCCCAAACTCAATTTGCCCAATTGGGAATCAATCTTATTATGAACATGAGTGATTTCTGAGAGAAAATGTTGTAATGGCTTTTTAAAGCTGCACTGGATTGAGCATTTTACATTGCTTTGTTTGCCCGCAGATACTACTGTATTTTAAATGGGAAAGAGACAGTGATGAATAGAATCTGAGACGATCATGAGAATGGCCTTGACCACGTGTGAAGCCCTTGCATTGTTTAGACGGACGGCAAGACAGGAGGAAACACAATGAAACAGATACGTACGTCAACAGACAGAACACCACCTCCTGCCTCAGCCTCCCTCTCCCTTCTCTCTCTCTCTGTCTCTCTCCCTTCATCTCGCTTCTTTCCCGTGTGAAACTAAACAAATATTTACCCATTCTGTGGAAAACAATCACCGGCTGCTCTAATAAACTGAGGGAAAAAGGCTGGGGTATTTTGAGTTATTTCCCTGCTCTGCCTTTGTGTTAGCCAGAGATAGGGAAGCAGATCATGCCCTTGTGTTTTATCCTGTAACTTACTCAATAGCCTGGGACAGGCTTCCCCACACTCAGCCCTATAGACTCCATTTGAGTGCAGTCAGAGAAGATGTGATTAATTATACATACATTAATAGCAACAGCATTCATAATTCATGAGGTCTTCAACGTCAAAGCTATTTTCCTCTCTTTCAGGATGATGAAAAGATTTTAAATAATAGCGCCCCCCCCCCCCCCCAGCCCCGCAGCCCCACCCCCCTTGCCGACGTCTGCATTCCAGCGCATTCGGCCAAGGCTGGGGTTTAGCGTTGCCTGTTGTCGTACGAGGGAATCGCTGTTCCACCCCACCGCACCCCTGTTGCTAGGTGCCAGTCATGAGAGCAGCAAAGTAGCACCTGTGTTGTCGTCCGTTTTGCCTTTGTGGCGACATGGAAATTAGACACAGCCAATGTTTCTACTAAGAATAGGGAGCCATCATGTGTCACTCCCCACAGCTTCAAACCACGGATGGCAGGATGGGGAGCTGGTTACATCTGACACCTGTGGTTTCAAGCCTGTGTGCGTGCAGGTGTGTGTCAAAGCTTACTTTTGTCAACCCTGTCTTTTTGAAAAGATAAAATAAATCAATGAGATTAAGATTTCGCGTTTTACATACAGTACTTAAAGTGGGGGGGAGAGAGAGAGAGAAAAAAAACTTGGCTATCACATAGCTTTTTCCAAAGAATAAATCGGCTTACTTTTCTTTAAGCTTGCAGAACCTAATCAAACTCCAATAGTTGAAACTTCCCCTCCGGCGAGTTCCGGGGGGTTTTCCTTAATTTGGATGTCAGGATGAAAACTTTTCACACCCTTCCTCCTAAACTCCGGCAGCGTCCGCTTGGCATCACCAGACAAATGTGGGTAGCACATCTCTGCACAGGCTTTGTCAAAGGAAATACAGAGTATTTAATCCACACAGATTTGCTAGGCTTTCAGTCCTTCAGGCAATAAGCATGACAAACAGGAGCTGTTATTGTAGCAGCCATTTTAGCCTTCCAAGTGAATTAGCAGGAAGCACTTTTTGAATATTCTCAATTGTGGCCTATCTTTTAAACACTGTTCCACAGAGGAGGGGCCACTGTTATTTAATCTAATAGTTTCCAGAGATTTGTTGAAAGTTCCCCCTCAAAAAACCAAAATCTTGCATGGAACTAATTAAAGCAGTCTAAGAAATCAAGTATACTTCTACCTCCACTGTCTCAGTCAGTCTGTTGTTGAACTGAATTAACCTCAGTGGTATAGCACATAATAGTTATTAAAAAAAAAGAGCTACTGACAGGACACAACACTTGCTGAGTCCAAGTTTGTTTACTAGAAAGCTGTAAATTCAGGACTCTCTGCCATTGTTGTGGGTGTATTTCAACTGTGTGACACACTATTGAGTAGTGGAGTCATGAGATGGTACCTTTGGGCTGTGTTTTCCCCAAATGGCTGGCGGGCGGCAGACAAGCTTTCTACCGCAGCCACCCCCTCTCCATCTTCCCATCTCTTTCTTTTCTCTCTCTTTCTCTCTCTCTCTCTCTCTCTCTCTCTCTCTCTCTCTCTCTCTCTCTCTCTCTCTCTCTCTCTCTCTCTCTCTCTCTCTCTCTCTCTCTCAGCTCCATCACCATGACAAGGCATCTTTCCAGACATTTTTGTTGGATGGAGATTTGCGGCAGCTCATTACAGACTGGGAGGCTCTGTGAGCGGATGCACTCACTCTGAGATGGATTGAGTCGGTCTCGTTATTGACATGCCTTAATCTGACACTCGGTAAAGGCATGAGTCACCGCCTCCAGACCAGGCCGAGACACTCAGGCAAACAGGAAGGCAGCACCCTGGATACAGGTGGAACTTCATCAGTACTCATTAATCCTGCAAACCAGGCCACTCACTCAAACAAACGATGTTTACACTGAGCTCGGTCTGGCCAGAGGGCTGATGGAACCCCGCTAGGGCACGTGTGCTAGTTCTGAGACCCAAAGCACAAACACACAGGTACACACACACACACACAAACACTCACACAATATCTGCACTCAATATCTGCATTAAACCAGTTACCAGACCTCTGTCTGGTGGATAAGAGGCAGGCCTCAGAGCAGTGGTAGATGTGTAGGGTCTGATGCTGTGAGGGCCATCAGACATAGGAGCTTAGGCCAGATGGGCATAGATCCTGGTCTCCAACCACAACAAGGCTACTCCAATCAGGAATCCAGTAATAGAGCCCTAGTTAGCTTGTTGATCCTGTTTGCCGGTGCTTACATGTGATGCACATCTGGTGCTCATTTTCAGGATGGCCTCAGATGGCAGGCATCTGTCAGCAGCGGGATTGACGAGAGCGCATTAGCTCCAAGCATGTCACCGGCCGTCACATCTGCAGGATGGGGTGGAGTGTGTGTGTGTGTGTGGAATCTTTCCCAAACTGGGAAAGCAGAGCCACAACAGACAACTAACAGGGCATAACATACCAAATATCATCTCTACTGGTCAGCCAGCCTCTTCAGCATTATTATTAGTTGCACATTGTCTAGTTATCACGTGATAACCACGTTTGTGTTGTTTCAGCACTTGCAGTGTTTACAGACGTAAGCGTGACAATGATGGCTGTTAATAGTGACAACATGACAAGAAGACCACGGTGCTGGTCTGTCTATACTGTAAATGCACAATTAAAAAATCTACAAGCGTACAATGGGCTTGCAGGGAGGTGGACACACACACACACACACACATGCAGCAGTCTCAGTGGGGGAGTTGGGCAGAGTGGGGCCTGCTGTCGACTCCATCAGAGAGCAGAAGAGAAGCAGCTTGAGAGTGTGCCCGGCAAAGAGGGGGCCAGATGCGGCGGGCTTGACCCGCTGGTACACCGGGGGAGGGGGGGGGGGGCGGGCAGGGTGATTCCAGCATCTGAAACAAACAGGGATTAGCTTCCGACTTCATTTAATTGAATTTATATTAGAGCCGTCTTTGGGGGGAAAACAGGTTTTTTGAGTCAGAGAGGGAGAGAGAAAGAGAGAGAGAGGAACGTGAGGGAGGACAGAGAGGAAATCCAGGGCCGCTGAAAACAACAACAGACGGCAGGCCTCCCCTTGTCCCTCTCTCTCCCACCGCTCCTGGTTCCAAAGGGGACAGAGGACACAGCCCACCGCGGCCTCAACACGTCCTGTACTGTCTTCACTCATGCCTGCTGCTGTCTGACTGCTCTGCCTAGACATAATGAAGTCCCTGCAGTCGCTTTGAAATGAATAAGACACCCGACGAAACACCTCTCCACACCTCGACTTCCTTGAAATAAAGACCTGAAATCCTTTTGTTCTGCTGCCGTAAACAACATGTCGTAATTGTTGTTGCTTATCTGAGCTGTCTGAGAGCAAAGGAGAGAAGGAGGGAGTCTTCGACATACACAGCATGGTTATCAGTGGAGAACATATCTTAGGGGTGGATGTTTATCTGTTTTGATGTAGATTGGGGGAGTTAGTCTTTGTCTCAGCGCAGCAGTGAATAATGTTATTCATTTTTCCATATTCATGGCTTTGTGATTAACAGCCAATCTAATTCCTCGCAGGCTGATGTAGTTTGATATCCTACGGCAGAGCGATCCTTTTATTTACCCAGAGACATCTAATATGCTTTTTACTTGTAATCTGGGGAATTAATTAAATGAAAAGGGTGCGAAATCTGAACATAATAGAATAACTTCCCCTTTTCTTTGTGCAGCCTGGAAGTCGGGAAGCAGTCTGGGAAATGAGCGCCAGTAAAGAAGTATATCTCTGCCTCCCTGCGATTTTCCATAACCCTGAATAATTAGTTTATTGTGTGCAGCCATCGGTCTACCACAACTAAAGGTGGCAGTCACTGGAAGGCCTCTACTCTCTCCTGGCCAGGTGACAGGCATGCTAAAGCAGATCATCTGCCGTGGAGAGGGAGATAGTTTCAAGAAGGGCTAAACAACCTCAAACAAGAGAACGCTCTACCACCATGGCTATGGCCGCTACCACCATGCAACTGTTCAAAGACTCTCGAGCACTTGCAAAATACTGTTCACTGGCAGCTTCTCTTTTCTCTGCTTTCTTTTTCTCTTTTCTCTTTATCCCCATCAAGAGATGTTACTGTGGGAAATGTCAAAGAAAAAAGGGGAAGAGAAGTAATCTTGGGCTCTTTTTGATCGCAACTGGAATAATTGGGCCCCTCTTAGGCTCATTACATGAGTAGCACGGCAGCCAAAAGCCCGCTCCCTCTGCCCCTGTTCATTCATGTTGGAGCTTTGAGAAATATCGCTTCCTATCATCCCTGCTCTTTATGTAATACAAAATATGTGATACCTGAGGTCGCAGGTCCTACTTTAATGGGCAATAAGAAATCTTTGAATGTGCTTCCTTTCTAAAACACCTATACATGGTGTTGGAGATGGAAACTAAAAACAGCAGGGTAATAGGGTAACTACACGTGTTACTCAACATTGCTGGCTCTTGATCACTCTTTATTCGACAGTCCAGGGTCAATCATTTGCATAGGGTACTGTTTGCATGAGGGAGGCTAATTTAGGTCCATATGAACTGATGGTAATGCTCCTTGTTGATATTACAGCAAAGCAATTATTGTAACACTAATTGCTATTACTGAATTACCCAAATGAACCTAGTCTGGGTTTCGATCACACACATTGACAGCAGTGCTGACAGGCCAGAAAGAAATGGCATGGCAGTCCCTTCAAATAAATCTAATATAATTAGCAGTGTGGTTTCCAGGGCCTCTGTAATGGTAATAATTAGTGCTACTGTAGCAAAGGTCAAGCCAAACAATTTGTAGGCTTGTTCACTGCGTAGAGATAGGGGAGAGAAGATGTTGTGAGAGCAAGGGACATGGCATCTGGGGATCGCTGAGACCGACCTTTTACTTTATCACGTTGCCTGTGTTCCAACATCTAATACAATATTTCAGTTGAAAGGCTTCAAGCTTAGGAGCTGGAGAAAATTGGTGAATACTGGAAATAGAACGAGGTGAAATAGACTTGCATTCTACCTTCCAGCTGTCCTAGCCCTGTATTGTTTGTGTTGTGTTTTAGTATCACCTTTAATTAACATCAGTAGAAAAAGATAGAGATGGAGAGAGATGGAGCTGCCAAACCCAGGTGCAGGGGTTAATGAGCTGAGCCTGAAATGGTGTCACCAGGTAAACAAGTATACAGACTCAGAAGCACTTCTATTTCCATCTCCTCCCTCTGCTCTACACCCCTCTCCCTGGACTCCAAAATCTCTCACCAAGGATCCTCAGGATGGTCCCTCCAGGGAAGCCTCACTGCTCCCTCTCCACACACCAATGAGATACATAGCAGCTTCGCACTCAAATATAGCATCTCAAGCAACACGTATGATGGCTAGTGGTATATTGGTGCCTATTCCCTTTGCAACTCTGACAGCCAGTCATGCCTCCAAAACAATACTTCATTAGCACTAGTGAGACAAACAGGTTTAAATTGGAGTCCTCCTTCACTCTCCTCTTATCTCTGAACATGTAATCTAAACAAGTTTTCTATTTACTGATTTTGGCATTTGCCGTGTGATAGGTACATCACAGCATGGTAGTTCAAGAAACAAGTGTTTATTAATTGCCTAAAAAACACATTTCCATTTGCATTGCCACTTTAAAATAGAAGAAATGTTTCAAGCCAATCTTCAAAGTTCTCATTCTGACAACAAAAATATACATATATCTTTTTTTTCATATCAATGCATTTCCTGAAATGACTAGGATAATTGTTTGCAAAACAAAACAGTGGGTGTATTTTTGTGGAGGCTGTGCATTTATTAACAAGATAAACTTGAGGAAATGTGCTAATTTCTGACTTTGGCTTTGATCCTCATGCCTCTGACATTGAAGCATTTATGCATTCCCATTTGGGCTTAAATGCACATGTTTTAAATGTTTCCTTTAATAAGTGCTGGGGCAATAGTGTCAAATGGAGTTACTCGGTATGCATGGGAAGGTGATTATAAAGGCTAGAAGCATTCAGCTTATAAAGAACAGCTGGACATCCCCTTATGGTCTTATATTTAGTCCAGATTTACATACAGTCCACAGTTAGTGGGATACGTTGGAGGTTGTTATAATCCATTTGCCTTCATGACTTTAGAGGTTTAGAACGGTCAATTGAGATTTTCATTGATCTCACTTGTTTGATCAGCAATCTCCGTGGCACAAACACATGAATGCGCGTCAGTACTGGGTGCCTGGGAGCCCTCCACCCCCATGTTTGCTAAGAAGTGTTGAGGGAGGCACTGATAAGGAGCCCCTTATCCTTTTAAAGACGCTCCCATAATCCTCCGGGGGGTGGGGGGGGGGGGGGGGGGGGGGGGGGGGGGGGGGGGGGGTGGGGGGGGGGTGGGGGGGGGGCTACAGCTTTAAAAGACTTAGTCTGGATTATGGCTGGTCCTCCAAATTAAACCAAAAGTCATCTTTCTGCAGTTGCTCATGCAGGCTGGCTCTGACCCTAGTCACTAGGCTTGGCGCGTCCCACCAAAACAGACCAATTGGAGTGGGCTCTGATAAATAAATAAAAATCCTGCTCCGTTGACAACCCAAAGCCCTCAGGTTCCACACCCGCCAAGCTCGGTCCCTGCCCATCCAAATCCCCCCCTGTTCCTTTTCTCTGCCCATGCCCAGCTGGTCTCCTGTGACTGCCCAGCCATTGTCTTCCATTCTCTTCACCTGGCACCACTAGCCTCCCAGCTTAGCTCCAGACAACACTGTCAGCCAGGGCGAGGCTGTCCTGTCCCTGTTGTCGTTGCTACTACTCACAGCAAAACAAGGCCAAATCTGGGGCTTAGTGGCTACAATAATCATTACCGAGGAGCAAATAAATGAAAAGTCACTCCCCTCTGTAGCCCTTCCCCCGATAGTGTTGTGTCTGGTTTTCTTTAGGAATAGACTCCAATAACAGAAAGAAAAGCTCACAAGCAAACACGCTAGTCAGGCAATGGTTTTTTAAGGGCTATTGTAGGCAAGGGGCCACTAAACACCCCTGAAACTAGATTCAAGATGTTCTAGGAATATATTTTTGGGGTTTTATTTTTTTAAAGGAAATTACAAACAGTATGGAGTGTGCAAAGAAGGGTTCAAATCGATCCCAGTGCAACCATCTCCATTCCCATTCTTAGACAAAGGACAAAGGACCAAGTACCCCAACAGTGCAATAACATTACTCATGCAACATGAAGCTATATTAAAATCCCTGGATAGCACCAGTGATGCTCTCAAAAAAACTACATTCACATGATATATGTGAGAAAGTGACATTGTTTTAATTAGGATGAAGTTTGGGTGTTTAAGTAAAACATTTACTTACCTTCCTTCCATATATTCCTGACTGTGTTTGTGTGTGTGTACATGTGCATCTGTGCGACTGCCTGGGTGTGTGCGCATGGGTGTGGGTGTGTGTATGTGTGTGTACTATTAACAGCCCTGTCAGCCCGGTTTAATATAATGATCCCTCAGCACTTGGGTAGGATCAGAGCGAGCGAGCACAACTCCATGGTGACCCTGCCACCATGCTCCCTGGAGGGACATTAAACCCCCATCATTACAGTACAGCAACAAGCTGTAGTCTCCCATGACACCACTAGGGGCGCTCTCCCTTGCACTCTAGCTCCCTCTAAGGCCAGTCTAAGAACAGCTGGTGGGGCAGAGGGGAGCAAGGGAAGTTGAGGGCTCTTGTTGAAACCCACTGCGCTCGCAACAGCTAAGCACGTCAGAGCCGGAGCGCTTTCATTCATTAACTCGGTCACTTGTGCAGCGGGATGTCAAACGGCGTACGTGACAGGAAACCCAAAGACTGACATCCTATTGTGTTGCACCAACACTGGCTGGGATGCGGAGCGTTGCTGTCTGACGACATAAGCGAGGTGATAAAAGCGATGTAGTTATGAATTCCAGAGCTAGACAACCATAGCCATTATCATTATTGCCCCTTTCAGCTGCCCTGCTCAGTTGAAAGTGTGTATTTAATCTATTCAGAGCCACACATTCTAGTCTTTCTAACTTGACCTGATATAACTCAACCCAGGAAACAGTGTCCCTGTCTCCCAGTAAACAAGATACTGTATGGGCGTAAACAATATGTCATAGGGCCTTTCTCCAAAGCCCTAATCCAAGGAAAACAATTCGAAGCAAAACAAGGCCCACTTGAATTGCTTTCAGAACTAGATAATCAAAATGCTAAACAGACATTGAAGAAAAAAACAAAACAAGTAAACCGATTTCTAAAAACAAATCCCTTACTCGTAACATCAGCATTTTCCCACAGAATTGTGCATTTGTCAGTGTGTATTGCTCGCTAACGCAGTAGTATCCCATCAAACAATCCTGCACAGCCAGTGGCCTATTCTGAATACGTACTATAGTATTGTGCATCAGAATGACTGCTCAGAGCCTTGACATCATGAATAAGAAAGAGAACAACGCATTGTAACAACGTGACACATTAAGGCTCCCCACCATCTCCTTAGACAGAGTGACAAAAAGAAGGGGTGGAGGAGGGAGAGAGAGAACGACAGAGGTTAAGGGAAGAGAAAAAAAGTAAGATGAGAAAGACAGATGATGTCTGAGACGATGGTCGTGGTATTGATGGCGCGGGCAGAGACTCCGAGGGGGACGGGGGCCCCTCTGAGAGGCCTATGGCTAGTCATAGCCCATTAGGCAGGTCGGGAGAGAGTGCTACAGCTCATTACATGCATTGCCTCCTGTTCTGTGGATGAACAATGCGCAATTACGCTAGCCTGCTGTTTCTTTAGCCTTAGCCTGCCTGCCTCTAAGCCTGCAGCTGTAGCTGTAGCTAGGCTACAAACCGGCTCCGCTGTCATCATACAGCTACAATGTATTGTATTATTTTATAACATTTGTTCTGCATTCCTCAAAAGACAGAAACAGATAGTCAGTTACACAACTATAATAAACTAATCTAAAAAATATGTATTGTCTCTGTATAGAATTAAATAGTTAACTGGATTATTATATTATTCCCAAATTAAATGATGCGCATTTCTTGTTCCTATATTGAAGGTAGGTAAAGTGGCAATAATGTGTGACCAAACATGACTGAAATTGCGTGGCAACAGTGACATGTACCTCTGCACTGCAGTGGCTAAATAGGACATTTATATTTCTCCAATCTTTCCTTGCAGTTCTTTCCACCAATAATGCAGAAGTTGACATTTAATCTGATAGTGAAGATGCTAACTAACATCCTTCTACTTGCTCTTATTTAAGGCGAAAAGAAGGAAACTTGGAAAGGTCACTCTTCCCTAGTGTTGGAGTTAGGTGCCTGAAAAGACCAGCTTTCCTATGACCCTGCTTCTCACAATGAGCATTGTTACATTCCACTGCATCCCTCCCCCACTTCTCAATCACTTTAACAACATCACCATCTACTATTGAGGTTGTGAGAACCCCCCTTAGAGAGAATAGTGAGAGTATAGAAAAATGTCTTAACTGGCAAAGCAACAGAGGACTGTGCAAAAAAGGAATACAAGTTATATCGTTATCCATAAATTTTAATTAATACCTTTCCACTCTACACATTTTGACAAAATGAATTTTTGTGCACTCAAATAACGATGGTCATTATATGAAGTCATAATTACTTATTTTCATGCTCTTTCTCACAATTGGAAATAGCTTGGTTTGGTTGTTCCTCACACATTGGATATGAAAAGAATTATGTTAATTTCCCTAAAGAGCCTTAAAGTCCCTTGTCACTTGATAGTATTCGGCCGAGGGGCGCTAACATACTGGAGGGGAGTCTACTATCTTCAATCCCATGATGAAACAGCTCTAAATGGTAAACAACATCTTATACTTGTATATCTTTGCCGTGTGCACCTGCCCACCATAGTAAAATCCTTGTTTGTTTACACTTACTTACTTACTACCGATTAAACTTGATTCTGATTCTAAAATAAAGGAATATACGGGAAAAATACTATAGAATAACATATTCTGAATGTGTCCTACAGTCCGAATATACAGTAACCTTTCCTCCAGGCAATAACAAGAGGCGCGGCTCATGTTTAAGAATGTAGGCCGACCTTTTGTCTCCTATTAATTTAACTGCAGGCATTTTTAAACGCTGGCAGCCAAATCTGTGTTAATGAGAGATGAGCTTAGGAGAGACAAAAATCATTTAATGAAGTTATTTTCTCCCTCTCCTGAAGCTTTCACTTCCATTTGGGCTTCAATCAGACCTGTTCACCTTTATTAGGCCTGCTTTCACCTCTGCCATCGTGTTTCCTCTCCCAACAAAGAAATCCTATACATGAATTTTGTATACAAAACTGTGAAATGCTTTACACTGCACTTGATCCTGTGCTTCTCTTAAATGAGACGGGATTGGGCTAAACCAGTACGATGGATTTCCATCATACCAAGCAACAGACAGCCGCGGGAATTCTCATGAGCCAAATACACAAAATTTTAAATCTTACGAAAGATTAAATTGAGATTAAGATGCATTCGTGCTCTTACTGTGGGGCAAAGCTTGTCTACCGTGTTCATTCATTTAAAGGATTTCAACAGGAATATTGTTTTGTCATTTTTGATCGTTATGATCCATCCAGGGCCATCTTTACAATACTGACTGGAGCAGTAAATTCTGAGTTAAAGTACAGACGGATACTAGACATTTAATAGCTCAAAGGTATGTTTCCTCAACATGCTGCCCTGAGACCTGCCTAAGGATGTACTGGAGATAGCCCAAGACCGGCAGTGAAGGAAAATGGAGTGTGGCATATTTGTGTCATAGGGTTTAATTTGAGAAATAAAAACAGTGCTGGAGGAAACTCATTTAAATGGGTAATTACGTCCAAACCAACGTTGCTAGAAGGGCTTAACAAGGTGCATAATGATGTTCTCTTTCCCTGGTGATAAACATCACCATGTCATTTTCATTCATTCCATTTATTCTGGTGGCCTCTACTGTCCTTGTTTGGGTTGAACATGCCAGGACAGGCCCAACACCATTAGAAACTCACATGTCCAAGATGGACACTGGATGCGTTCAAAATAATGCTAAATTATGATTATTATTTGTTGATGAAATATATTTGAATTGCCTGGGATTTATTAGGTTTTGTTACATTCTCCTCTAGTCATGACAAAGTCATTGTAAGACAAGCATTGTGTTTTTCTGGTGTGGAACACAGCTAAGGATGTGGGAAATAACATGTGTATCATCTGATTTTCTTTAAGTGTGGGGGATTTTGGGCAACAATCTGATTAAGATCATACCTCTAAAGATCACATGTTGAACAAGACACTGTAGGAAAGTAATTATAGCAATTGTATAGTTCTTTAGGTATGAGAACAACCTCTAAATATACTAAAGCAATTTATCTGCTTTAATTTCAAAAACTTTACTATAATGATTCAATCAGGTCAAAGCAAGGAAGTGCTGACATTCTAAACTCTGCAACCATCTGATGTTTGCAGTTTGGACTCCCATAGCTTTAGGGCACAGCATGTGCATGCAAACATTTTGGGTGAGTAGCTATTTACACTTCATCAACTGAAATGCACATCTTTGTGTAGGTACTGACTCTGAACCGAAAATGTTGTTTAGGAGGTAGAGCAATAAGAGAGCATGCTGAATTACTTGTAGAAAATGAATGGTCTCTCTCTCTTTCCCTCTCTCTCTCTCTGCCTGCCGTGCCTAGCGTTGTGTCATCAGATATGGTTAGGCCGGGACTACAGTGACGTGTATGTCAGGCCCTGTCACTCATGTCTGATTTGACACCTCAGCTGTTGCCTGCACGCTCTGATCTCAACAAGAGGGCAACAGTCCAGAGGCTTCAAGCGTCCTGATTGGCTGCCTCAAGTTGGTTTGACATGTTTACAGCACCTCCCCCACATAGAAAAGAACGCCCAGTGATGGCAGGTCAAGGCTATATAAACCCAACCAAGGGCAGGGCTGCCATTCCTTGTAAACTCTGTGTAGACACGTCGAATAGGACAACGTCAGTATATCAGACAGTGGCCCCTCCCTCACAGTGGTTCATCATGAGAGCAACGGTAAAACGACACACCATAACAACTCCACTATGTGCATAAATGTCACTGTGTTCCTCATCTCTCTGCGTGACTGGCACTTTTTTATTTGTTTTGACAAAAAGGAAACACTTGAGGCTCAGCACGCGCTAAAGTCTATGGCATACAAACACAACCTTTCTTGATAATTCCCAGGCTCATCTGCCAGGATTCAATCAGCGTGCATCGGAAAGGGTCGAAGATAAGATGCTGCTCTCTCACCAAACTCAGAAGAGAAGACATTAAAGCCAGTGAAGTACACGCGCAACTCGTTCAGCAGATAAAACGTTCAGGCCTCCACGAATCAGCAGCCTCTATGTGTGAGAGATCTGGCTTTTCCCCTCTTCCCCGAACAACTCTTCTCTTCCTTGTCATGATAGGGAGAGGACACCTCTTACTGAAAGTGTTTGAATAGCACTCTCCTGAGCTCAATGGAGTCTTTGCAGAAAGCCTTGACGTTTGAGACGGCATGCTGTGACCTTTACTTTATCTTGTCTGGGATTTAGGGTGATTAATTGGATTAGTCTGATGAAATTTAGAGAAATACAAAAAGGCTGTCTGTTTAAATGGGAGTCAAAAATCTCATTCTCCACATAGTGCTCATCACATGTGCCACATATCTCAGTGGCTTAAAAGGAAAGCGACCAGATTAAAGAAGACAGAAAGACTCTGGAAAACTAAAATGTGATGGGGAAACGAAGGGCTTAGATTGTCAGAACACAACAAAAGACATCAAGATCACAGCTAACGAAGCTACTTGAGTTTGTATAATACCACTCAACCAGATCCATCACTCTCATGAAAGCCAATGGGTCACGGGATGTGAAGAACACTAGCTCAAAACAATAATGACTGCTTCGATAAATTACAACCCATATTGGAGAGAGACAAAACATCAAAAGTACCAGATCTGACAACAAATAGCTGAAAACAGAAAACACTCTAACTTCCTGTGCATTTATTTCAGACTCAGATTGGAATATCTTCATTAAAAAGTCAATGTTTCAGGGCTCTGCTGAATATATATATGTATATATACATGCACTATTTTTTTAAGCAAAAGGGAGAGAAAAGAAGTGATTGGCAGGTCAAGCAGATGTGTAGTACGTGGCGACAGCATGACATCTATTTTGCATGCTCAATATGACACAATTGAATGCATTTGCTGCATATTGTCCTGATGTGAAGTGATAGCGGGGGATGTGCAGGCAAGCTGGGACCGCTCCCTGACGGTTTCCAACCAAACGACATAAAAATGTCTTAACCACTAACTGGGAAAACAGCACAATTATCATATTGCAGTGGCTACCATTGTTTTTGTTTGTGGAGTTCCTTGAGTCACTCGGGCAGTGCTGGAAATTCAGTCAGACTGAGATTCATTAACAAAGCCAAGCTCTAAGTGCCTTCTCTACTTTGTACAAAACCCAGGACGGCAACTACATGGCATGCAACCATATGCTTACAGTGGCATTTCTGTTGCCATCTTTTAGGTAGCAGAATGAAAGCATCTGGGAGAGGATTACTTCAATTAACATCGAACTGAACTTGGCAAAATCGGAGGGCTGAGGAATAAGGCTCTTTTGTAGACTTCCCACCTCAAAGAAATGTAATACTTAACACGAGGAGTGCAAAGAACACCTACCTTTTTCCGTTTCATTTAGCACCATAATGAAACTCAATAAAAAAAATCTGCAATCTATTTTTCCCCACAAGGCTAATGTCAAAGGAATCAATATTCAGGAAATGTATTCTCTTGCTACGTTCATTATCTGATATTACAGGTGCAGAGAGACACAGTATACATTACCAATTCAAAAACACATGCTAGCCAGAGGCCATTCCTTTACTGTATAATTGTCTTCTCCGACCAACTGATCTACCTTATTTAAGCCATGTAAGACTGTTCTATTTTCCAGTCAACTATATTCCTCCTGCCCAACACAAGCAGGTCAACCACACAGTTCTCTGTGGAGGCTTTGCAGAACAACTGACAGTGTTCTGAGGGAAACCTGTTCTAGTGTTGAGTTGTCTCAGGAGGGGGATACTGTACACACACTGCTATTGCACCCTTTGGGACACATGTCAGTGTTGTCATGGCCAACTCTGCTCCAGTCTGCTGTTTCTCTACTGTAAAGTGTATTTTGCTCTCACTCACTACAAAGCAGGTTGGGTATCTGCTTGGTTTCTAGCTCTTGGTGTGTAGCTCTGGTGTGTGTGGTGTGAT
This sequence comes from Hypomesus transpacificus, assembly GCF_021917145.1. Taxonomy (NCBI): domain Eukaryota; kingdom Metazoa; phylum Chordata; class Actinopteri; order Osmeriformes; family Osmeridae; genus Hypomesus; species Hypomesus transpacificus. The sequence goes on from NC_061060.1 coordinate 9,255,384, forward strand.
GCAATAATGGAACTACAAGATATTCTCTGTATTCTTAGCCTTCTCACACTGCAGACCTCTAAGCTCAAAGTCAACTGGTCTTCATAAAACTTCTGTCTCCATGAGACGAAGCCTGCAATTACGGCTTTGCTTGTGAACAAATATGGAGAGTGTGGCAGAAAAAAAAAACAAGTGGGAAGGCTAAATCACACATGATTGCAAGGTCATCCTGAGAGTGACAACAATTATTTGGGGGGGGGGACAGAGTAGCATCTGTAATCACAATAGTGCAGCAGCCGGTGTGTTCTAAGCAGACCTTCTGGGAGATGGATAGACTTGTGGAGTCAAGGGGTTTTCAAGTCCTGGCTTGCTCACCGTGACAAAGCTATTATCGGTCATTTCACAGCAGAGGCATTTGTTTGTCCTACACATAAATGGCTAAATAATTACAATGACAACATCTTCTTCAACAGCAGTGTCTTACAATGGAGCTACTAGCTTTTTGTAAATGTCAATAAAAAGGCTATCTTGAGCTTGCCTTCCTTCGCTTGGGGGTGGGGGGGGGGGGATGCACACCCACAAACACTCCCGGTAGAAAACTCTCAATTTCTCCTTCTCTTATTGTCTACCTCACTTGCTCTCTTTCCCTCGGTCCAATTGAACGGCCTTCAGCACTTTTTTTTCGATCCAGAAAAAAATATGCACGGCCTGTGGTCAAAGAGATGTTTGTCAACGTCATGTGGAACGCAGAGTGCGATGGAGCTTGCATGTTAAGTAGCCGCTGCCTTTATCAGGCCAATCAAGCGGCTCTGAAAAAATGAGAAAACGCGGTGGGGCCCAGACACCTGGCATTAAGACTCTCTGCATCCCCTCCTCCCTCTCTCCCTCCCCCCCTCCCTCTCTTCATCCTTCTCTATCTAGCACACTGCTCCAATACAGCCCTATCAGACATCTCCAAGCTTTGCATATGAAATCATCAAAATCAGTCCGCTGTGCTATTTGTCTCCCTCCTCTTTTTCATTAACTGAAACAAATAAAGGCTCTGTAATCCTGCAGCACAGGTGCTTTTATTGGATGCTTAAGCTTCAGACACAGGCCATTGCTACAGCTCCTACAACACTAGGCAATCCCTCTGTGCAGCTGGATTCTCCATTCTTCCCTCTGTTTCCCTTATAGTGAGGGTCGTGACCTGCATGTTTACCTTCAGGTACATTAAAAAAACTTCTCAGTGCATGAACTCAGTGCACCCTTCAATCATTTTTCTATTTTTTTCCCTCCCTCCCTCTTTCTCTCTCTTTACCTCTCTCTCTCCCATCTAATCCAGACAGTGTCTGTAAATCAGCATGGCTGTAAGTGGGTCTTATCGACCTCCCGGGATCTATAGGTGCCCAGATCTCCCTGGATCAGCCAATCAATAGATCAATACCATTCCCGTGTTTTTTGTTTTGTTTTGGGATTTTTTTTTAATTTTACTCCTCACAGGGACTGTCAACTGGAGATTGGAATCATCAATTATATGTGTGTGTGTGTGTGTGCGCGTGCGGTTGTGTGTATGCGTGTATGTGGAGAGGCTTTGTTTGCAGCTGTCTTCAGGACTAAGCATGGCTGTGAAAACCCTCGCCCTGTGGGACTAGGCAGACAGCAGAAGTGGGTCAGGGAGAGAAGCTGTCCAAGGACTTCAACAGACCAGTTCATAGAGCCCCAAATCTATAAACAAAAGATCAGCAAATCTATAAACTAAAGATCCGCTGGTAGGTTTACACTGTCAGCTTGAATAGTCTTTCGGGTGAGACCTTTGCCATCTCCATCCATGCACTGAACGTCAATATGATAAACAGAATGCATGGGGGCTCACTATAGTGTGACATAGTTGTACAGTTACACACAGCAACCTCTGCCTTGCTCTGAACACAACGTTAAGCTGACCGGTGCTCTGGCAGACAGAGCATTTAAACAATGATTATTTTTTCTGCTAGCACCTGAAATGACATGTGGTGGAGCTGATTAGCTGGGTCAATGCATCTGGCAGGTGTTCAGACTCCTGTTCTTCTGCAATAACTCAGCACACAAAAAAACAAGTGAGGTAGGGGAAGCCAAATAATCCATTTTGTCAGGCCTCCAAATTCAGCTTGGCACTGCTCCCTCAGCCACAGGTCAGTCCCTGTGTCGCCTGTCCCTTGAAATGGCTGGATGGAATCCTCTCTCATGGCCCTATACCAGGCCACACATGGCACTTCAAATAGGCCTGGCTTCAAATGAATAGAAAATGAACCGTTAGTCTGTTGATACCTGGCCTAGTATTATCTGAAACGCTCCATAACGTTCGACCTTGTAACTGGCACCGAAAATGTCAAACCCTGTGATTTAATATGTATGAGGATATTTCTCCCATCACCTCAGATCAGGTACAACAGATAAACAAAAAAATGGCGTCCTCACTGGTTTGATAATTGACCTTCTGCACCTAATCACGAAACCGGACTCCAGAAAGTCAGCTATGCCCTTCCAGTACCTGCCTCCCCATGTCCCCCAGATCCTCCTTTGCTCCCCCCTTCCCCACCACCCCCCCCCACCACCACCCCCCCCTTTCCAGGCACTGGCAGCGCAGGTTGTAGATGGACAGAGCAGATCAGAGTTGAGCGGAGAGGGTCTCACCTCTGGCAGTGGCATGCCGTTGATGATGAGGTCGGGTTGCTGGGGACCCTGGCCGGTGAAGGTGTGCTGATAGCCGTGGTTGGGGGCGGCATTGCGCGAGTTCTGGTTCTCCACGTTGAGGAAGGTGCTCTCGGAGCGCCTGCAGCCCAGCGGCAGGCTCTGCTGGTGGTAGTCGAAGTAGTTGAGCGAGGAGGTGAGAGACGAGCAACTCACCACGTTCATCTTGTCCGTCTCCTCCACGTCGCGCGGCACCAGACGGATGTCATTCTTGCTCAGCTTCTTCTTCTTGCTGGACTTCTTCTGGTTGCCGTAGGAGTACTCCGCCACCCTGCGCAGGTAGAAGAAACTGAACAGACTCAATAAAGCAGTGTTCTATCTGCCCCTCTCGCCCACCCATTCAGCCAGGGTCCGCCATGCCCGCCATGCCAGGGCACTGACTGCTGACATGCCAGACGTACGCTCATTGGCCGTGTCCAAGAGAGGAAGTTCACGCTCGGATGATCTTCCTCTCCCGGCCACCAATGGAGCCGTCAAAGCTCATTTGTTTGCATTTGCATGCTTTGCAAGTCACCATGTCACAAACAATCACACACAATGCAAACATGCCAAAACCACAGAAGCGCGCACACACAAGAACACATGATATCAAAGAGCACCACCAGAATATGCAGTCATATTCAAAGCGCAGCCCACACTAATTCCCTTTTTTCATTACCAAGCCCCACTGGCAATATGGAGTGCAGGAGAGTTGTAGATTCAGATTAATTTAGAAATTATATGTGCCTGGTGCTAACTTGAGAAAAGCATTTTGACTCTAATCAGCCCAGATGAGAAAGCCAGAGATTTTTTATCAAAATATGCCAAAACTGGAAAATGTCTATTCTTCATTCTGGCTTGCAAATGTATAAATGGAACCTTTATATTAATCAGCTTGTGCTCTCAAGCCATGAATCCCATCTGACCATGGTGTAGTCTACTGGTTTTTAACATGTTCGAACATTTGCATAGAAACCCCTTTAGAAAGACTATATATAGCCTGAGTGGAAAGATATATAGACCTTTATATTGTAAGTGCAAAAAAACAATCGTTGACGTCCTGTATATATAAAACATACTAACAAGGTTTTGTCATTGTATGTCTTCTTCTCTCTGCGCATTATCAAAGAAAATGTATGAAAACGGCACTGGACTGTAATCTTTTCCAGGCCATCTGAAAACAGTTTTTCTCCCTAGATTCAGAAGGGGAGAAAAGGGAGGTTGTAAGGGTAAAAAAAAAGTGACTGTCATTGTCCATACTGGTCCTGGCCCAAATTGAAAACCTGTCTGGAAACCTCTTCCGACTGACAGAGGACAGGCAATGAAGTGCAGATAAAACACAGCTCATATTCACAGTACTGTAGCTATTCAGAAGAACAGCACATCAATACTGATTGAAGGAGCCAGACGGAACCTCATTCCCACATAGGACTTTCAAAGAGATGGGTAAGTGGGATTCAGAATAAATTGCTGATTTTGAAAATTTTGAATTGTCTGTTTTACTTTTAATGCCACCAAGCCAAACTCCCATGTGGTCTACTCGCAAGATGATGTCTCTTTATGATAAAGCTAGAAGGATGCCTTAAAGGTGCTGTGTCACATAACGTTTGGCCTAAACACCTGTGGAAATACAGACGTTGTATTGTTTTTTTCAGATAAGCTCTGACCAACAAAGTAATCTTGGACATGTATGACTTTAAGATATTTAAGATTCATCTAAGATAAATATTGCAATCCATTTGGCCTATAATATTCTTTGTAAAATATGGGCCACTTCCCATGCTTTTACAAGCTTGGGGAAATCCTAGTCTTTGCATGATTGGCCTAAATCAACTTCACATCAACAAAATTACATTCAGAAGAAAATATGATAATGGCTCCAGGTTAAATTCACAAATGCAATCTATATGTAAATTTGAAGAGGTAATGTAGCACAGGGAAATCAGAGTGGGAGCTGATGTTACAGATTTATGAAGAAAACTGCCTTTTCAATAGGAAAGATCAAGCAAATAATGTCCTTGGCCAGGCTTGTCATCAGCCCAAAGGTTCATGAGTTAGAGGTCAAAAGCGGATCACTTTGAATTATTCAAAGATAATGAGCTGCTTGTTGTAATTAGCTTCATTATCTTATGAGAGAAACGAGATGTTACAGTTAAGTGATTTGGTAAATGGTCTTACATCTATCTGCTTTATCAAGAATCAAATCATCATTAATTTTATGAAAAGGAGCTTGGGAGATGGTGGGTGCCACAATATTTGTGGGTAACATTTATGATTGATTAGGACAAGTGAGTTATTAATTGGCCTGTGACACACCCACAAATTGAACCTGGCAATTCCACTCCCATATTTATGAGCCAATTGTTTACCAGGAGAGATTGACTATGTAAATCAATAAACCAAGGCACCACTGATACAATTTCAATTTGGTTAGATCACCAAAGTCACATTCACACCAAAACACTAAAATCTATCTTTTGAATTGATCTTCTTCATAACCTCTTTATATATTTTGTTCATAATAGCCTAAATAAACACCTGTATGTTCCTATGAACCCCGTTGCATGTCTTACATGTCTTTATGTTGTGCCTACAGTCCTTAAAGCCAATTAACTTTTGGGCGTATATTGTCGTGCATTAGGCCTTCTACCGTGGAACCATTAAACCATCACACTAATACCATCCTAGGCACACACGCACACACACAGACACACACACACACACACACACACAGCAAACACCATAAGGTGGAATGATGTTGTAATGTATAGAAGGAAAGATTTGACATTAAAAAATAAATTATATATAATGTTGTCAGTACCTGCAGTTGTATGTTCGGATTTCCTTGTTATCCCTTTTGCACTTCACAGCAACAAAGATCATGGTGACAAACAGGATAGCAGCAATTGAACCCAAGGCAATGATGAAGATCAGAGACAGGTTTACAGGTCCGATAGACTCCTGTGCGTTCAAGTCTGGTGACAGGTAGACCACAATGTATGCTGATGCTGATAGCGAAGGCTTCCCATGGTCTCGTGCCACAACTGTGATCTCGTAGGTGGATTTTGCGTTCTCCCCGAACATTCTCGTTGATCTAACTTCGCCATTCACCTGGTCTATTTCAAAGAAAGCCCGGTCTCCTTCTGAGATGGTATATGTTAGCCTTCCATTTTCTCCCTCGTCGTAGTCGTCGGCTTTAACTTGTGTCACCATGTAACCTACTCCAGCGTTTCTTGGAATAGACACCTCGGCTGTGCCATTTACCAGTGGGGGGGTTGTCATAATAGGTGTATTATCATTGACATCCAGTACAACAATACGCACTGTTGCATTACTTGATAAAGATGGATTCCCATTGTCTCTGGCCAACACTTTGAAATCAAATGTCCTTGTGTATTCATGGTCAAAAGATCTCATGGAATAGATACGACCTGATGGATTAATGCTGACATAAGTGTTAACGTCCATGTGTTTTATTTCACTTGGAACTATTGTGTAAGACACGGTTCCGTTCATGCCCAGGTCCGGGTCTACAGCTGATACTGCCAGCAAACATGAACCAGGCAGGTTGTTTTCCAGGACCATTTCTTGGTAGTGGGGTTTTAGGAAATGAGGGGGGTTGTCGTTTTCATCAGTAACTCTAACGACAAAAGACTTTGTGGCGCGTAAAGGTGGAATACCACTATCCTCTGCTTGAATTGTGAGATTGTACGTGTCTCTTTGCTCTCTGTCCAGTCTGCCTTCAACAAGTATGGTTGAAAAGCTCTCGTATTCTTGCAGCCTAAAAGGTACGTTGCCCTGAAGCCTACACTGCACTTTGCCGTTGGCGCCCGAGTCCTTGTCTGAAACCCTCACCAAAGCTATCACGTATCCACGAGGTGCGTTTTCACTTACTTCCACCATCTCCGTGTTCACCGACAATAAGCTAATGACAGGTGGATTATCATTAGAGTCCATCACGTTCACTGTGACTTTGCAATGCGCTGGTATTGAATTGGGACCTAAATCTTTGGCCTGAACGTCAATCTCATATATGTGCATGGATTCATAGTCCAGGACACCATTTACGGTAATAACGCCGGTCCTAGGATCAATTTTGAACGCATCCTTCGTTTTGTCTGTGACGTAACTGTTGAATGAGTACACAACCTCGCCATTAGTGCCCTCGTCGGGATCCGTTGCGTTTAAGTCTATAACTACTGTATTGATGGGAGAATTCTCCATCACATTAACAGTATAGACAGACTCATCAAAGACGGGATTGTTGTCATTAGAATCTATTACTCTGATGTTTAACTGAACAGCACCAATTTTAGGAGGGTCTCCCCCATCTTCCGCACTGATTTGATATGTGTAGTGAGACTGCGTCTCCCTGTCTAAATATTTTAGCACCACTAGCTCAGCAATCTTGGACCCATCCCCTCTAGTCTTTACATCCAAGTCGAAAAGCTCATTCGGGGTGATGGAATATGATTGCACACCGAAGATGCCAGAGTCCGGATCGCTTGCCCCCTCTAGGGGAAACCTTGTATCTGGAGAGGCATTCTCTGAAATTTCGATGTCAATGTGGTTTGTTGGAAATCTAGGTGCATTGTCATTCAAATCCTTAATTTCAACTTTTATGACACAGATTTCCATAGAGTTCGACTTCGACATCACTTCCAGAGAGATAATGCACTTGGGGTTTTGTCGGCAAACTACATCCCTGTCGATTTTTTGTTGAGTCGTAAGGATTCCAGCCGGACTGAGTTCCACCCATCGCGGCTCCGAATTGGAGATCACGCGCAAGTACGGAGGTTGAGGTGCAATCTGAAATCCTTGCAGTTGTGCGTCCTTTGTCACATTTCCAATGACTGAACCTGGTTTTTGCTCCTCGTTTATCCAATATTTCAAATTGATCACAGCCTCAGCCCCAGTCCAACATAAAAGGACGACCAAAAGACATTGTATCAAATCCATTTCTCTGTTTTGCATTGTACCTGTTGATGTTCTTTCTTCCTTTTCCGTAATTAGGATCTTGTATATAAACAAATAACGCGCTCGCCTTCACGTTAGAGATAACAGGCTAAATTTTCCAATTTGTTCATTTCAATCAAAAAGTTGTCCGGGGAATAGATTTAACGGCATGAATAGCTCTTAACCGATATGCAGATGTGTTTTAATCAATATGTAAGTTCAAAGTCTTTTTACTTCATTGCACTTCATTGCACTAAACCGAATCCTCCAGCCTGCTGCAGAGCGCGAGATATTGGGGAGGGCAGCAACGTGAAAACATACTGAATGGTCTCAGAACAGTGATTTACCCATGTAAATCGGCGCAGCTCATATAACCTGGTACGCACGACTGAAAAGATGAACAGACCATTTCGATCAAATAAAAAAAATTCGCTCAATGATTTATTCAAAAAGGAAAATTCCGATTAACAAGTCCACTATGATAAGTAGATATGAATAGAGGTTTTAGAAATGTTCCAGTTGAATTATAATCAGAATCACGATTGTCCACTGTTAAAGCGTATTTAGAATAATAGTTGAATTGATAGATTGAATCAATTGTGGCGTTTATTCCTCTTGAACAATTAAATCAAATTGCACATCCGATGAAAACATCAAAATTGACTCCGGATTGAGAAAATCATGGAATAAGTCCAGTTATTTTAGGCTGTAGCAGGAATGGTCTCATTGATGTCCACAGTTACCTTTCTATTTCCAGCCGCGGAGCTTTAGGTTCCTCTCACTATTGCAAGACGCTTTCTCCTGCTAATTAATTTCCTTAAATTTGTCACTTGGAAAATTGCTGTTTAACATATCCCAGTGTTGTCCGTGTAAAATCCACTGTGTGCACAACCAGAGTTAAAAATGAAGCGCTGTCATAAGAAGAAGCAGTTCATGTCAGAATGCAGCAGAACTAAAAGCATTAGAATATCCAGCCGGGATGAGGCGAAAATCTCCACTCGTTGGCAGTAGCCAGTTAGTTGACTCCAATACACGCTCCTCTCGCATCACTAGAGAACACTGCCGAATGCACAGCTCAGCGCCTAGCGCTCCGTCTCAGGACCTGCAATACCCTCAACCAATCAGAGGTTACACAGGAGGGCTGGATTTGCTGGTGGGTGGGGCCAAGGACAGCAATGAAACTCTGCCAACTACCTGTACTTTTGCTGCGTGAGACTGGAATGGGTTAAATGTGGACACTACTACATAGGCTATATTTCAGGATGCTAATAATCAAAATAAGGTAGGCTCGTGTGTGTATTTCCAAAGCTCCACAACATGGCGTAGGCTACTTCGTGGTCTGGTCGCTTCATTTATCTTTTTAGTCGACAACTGAATGATTAGAAGCCTCATTCAACTTTCCATTCCAGTGTATGTATGCATGCATATTCCTCTATGCCCTCACATTTTCAGATGTAAAACAAATATTTAGGTCTAACATATAGGAGGGAATGGATTTTTCCTCTGGCAGAAACAGGTGATTGCGGCCAATTTAAACGGGAGGACATATTGGGACTCGGGAGGCAACACTTGCAACGTATGCTAAACGGATGCGCAGAACAGCATCATGTTGAGCTATTGTAGTCGATGGGCTTGTTGCTTGCGCACAGACATGTTTTTTTCTTTCTTTTTTTACAAGAAATGTTGTGAAGAGATCTTTATTGTTTCTTGTTTTCAAAGGTGGATAGGCTACACTTGTTGTCGATGACTATGACATAAACAGAGAAGATGACAAATGCTCTTTCATTAAAAGCCCCACCATGCTGAAAAATGCGACTAAATGCGATTAAACACGACTCGTGTTTAATTGGCTAGGTAGTCAACTCAGTTGTAGGACAGACACTATATATACAAAGGTCCGCGTAAGTCATCTCTCTCTCTCTCTCTCTCTCTCTCTCTCTCTCTCTCTCTCCTCCTCTCTCTCTTTCTCCGTCGTCTGTTTGTCCCTCTCTCCACTCAAACACACACACAAATCAGCACATGGTACGCTCTCTCCCTCTATGTATTTACTATGAATGGTTGAATCCGAACTACGAAACAAAGATACAGCTGGAAGCAGCATGGTATATTACCGTTAGAATGTCTCAAAGAAAAGCTCACTGCTGCATGTCTGCTCTGTTTAGTCATGATATGAACAAAATCTGCAAGTAAGAGAGGAAGGTAATGAGAAAACGTATCTAATCCTACAGGTGTCACGTCGCTTCATGGGAACCTCCCCAATACCCGCTCTCATTTAAAACGTGGGTAGGCCCAATACTTGGTTCTTTGGACGATTTTGTTCTGCTTTCACAGTATTATCAGGGTTCCTCCGGTAGATATTTTTGATATTCGCTCGTAATCAGATTTTGATTAGGCGGCACCACACTCTTAAAAGATTAACACCTAAAATATTTTGGTAGTAGAGTACATGTTTTAAAATTATACGCTGTTGCCAATCATTGTGCATTGTCTTCTTCTTGTCTGCATAACTCCTCAAACATTTCCCTATCTCTGGATTCTTCACTGAGGTAAACTTGGCTCACGATATCCAACACTAGAGGAACCACGTTTTAAAGTCACAAGGGTGACACCTAGCGTCCTTTTCCTGCTTGACTTTGCTCTCGACGTTGACCCAAGCACGTTTCCATCTTCCCTCAAGTAGATGTTTTTTTTCTGACACACATGAAGTGAAGTATAAGACACTGCACACGTTTAGTTAAAGATTGTATATACAAATTCAGAACTATCTTTAGCTTGACACATTTAAACGAATGCGTTTTTTTTGTACAGCCACATAACAATCTCTTATGAAATATGAAACATATCTTGATTAACTGTGGGTGTTTGTTGACAAGGAAGTATCAAACCATATAATGGCAAGACTTTTTTCTTGTGATTTTTTGAGGCCATATTGAAAAGACAGTAGAAATTGAATCTCAACATGGTTTTCTACATAAAAAAACATAAAGCTATATTGTGCTTTTAAACAGCCCCCCCAAAAAATCATGCAAACATCCATATTGTGCCACAGAAAGGTGTTAGTTGTGTTTGAATTACATTTCCAGTCCAACCTGGATACATTCTCTCTCTCTCTCTCTCTCTCTCTCTCTCTCTCTCTCTCTCTCTCTCTCTCTCTCTCTCTCTCTCTCTCTCTCTCTCTGTCCCTCTCTCCCTCTCCCTCTCTCTGTGTGTTGCACTTAGCAATCTGCTTCCCATTTTGATAGTCTGCAAGGGCTTTTGATCTTGCCACACTGAGTGATGCATATGTAGGGAGTTCTAGTCAATGGTAGCATTTATTTGAATGGATCTCAAATGACCATCAAAGGAAGTGATGTGCTGATAGACAGTCAGAGAAGGGTCCAGATGTCAGTCAAGAGAAGAGGAGAGATAGCCATGTACAAAACAACAACCCAGGCCTGCTGAAAAGATACTTTTAAGTGACCAACAGTGGAAAAAAGGACTGTCAACCTGAGATGACGATTACAGTTTAGTCCACCGACATTGATGAACCAAAAGTAACCCAAACCGTTTTATTGTATGTCTTAATTAAACATCAATTATGTACAAGCACACACTTTGTAATTAGGAAAGCTATACCTAGGAAAGTTTTTTGGAAGTGCATAATCTAAGACTGTATGCCAAAAACTACTCAAGTCAACCCCAATCTCACAACCTCAGTCAAGGTTTAAGCATTTTGAAATCCTTTTCGCCTCAAGACTTGAACACAGAGTACACAGAGAATGACAGATTTAATGTAAGGCTTTTTTCTCTCTCTTACTGCCAAGGCATGGCATACTTCTCTATCCCTGTCCCTGCTGCTCAGTTGGAAAGGAATATCTGAGTTTCTCTGACGCATGCTGGCATTATCACCCTGCGCCCCTAGCCTGACAGTCTGCCGCTGTAACTTGGCACAGGCTCAGACAGACATGGCTTTACAGGTGCTGGAGGAAAACTGAGACCGACAGCAGCCCATTGATTCGGAATGGGCAAGATGGCCGTGCTTGTTTTGGCTGAGGCAGAGGATGACCTTATTATTACGGTCCTCATCCCCAGAAATTGATTCCTCCCCAGTGCCCCTGGACAGAGGCATGCGGCCCAGGAACTGACAGGCTTAATCTACGGGCCTGTCCTCAATGACGTTACGCCCTCCACTCCATGACATCTGATCGCACACCATGCCCACTCAGGATACATCAATTAATGTCTCCATTTTGAGCTCTCCGTCTGAGAAAGTCTTCTCGTCACACATTCTACACTGCCGAGTCTCACATTTAAACTTTCTTTTTTTTACTGTGCCATCTGCCATGCTGTTTGTCTGCCAGTTGGATGTTTTAGTTGTTTCTGAATGCTCATTCTCAGTTAAACCAAAGTTTCTTATTAATGGTGTCAGTAGAGGAAGGCATAGTACAGAGGTTTCAGCCTGGCCCTCTGTCACTCACCCAGTAATGATACCCCACTCCTCGCCTCTCATTGAATGGAAATATAGTGGATGTATGTGTATGATGGCATGTAACTATTACGTCCAAAGTATTTGTGGAAACCGGTTCTGAGCTATGTCCCTTCCCTATTATTCATTGTTGCCAGAAATATGTGTTTTTTCCCCATGGCTTCTGTCAACAACACAATGTGGCTCTGGCTACTATTGGTTCAGAAAAAGACTGACCATTTGCGTTTCAGTTTGTGATGTGTTTGGAAGTTTCTCTTATCAAATACGTCCGGGTTTTTATTTATGAGTTTTTTCTTTGCTGGGCATGCTGTCCAGGGTTTCATTCAACAAATGCTCGCCATCCATGTTTTCCTGGCATGGTAAAAAAAACTAATGCAGATGTTGCTGTATGAGAAGGGAAATGCAGATCATTAGATGGAGAATGAGATGCAAATGAATCAAGTCATTGTTGAATGTTTGTGTTTGAAGTTCCAGGAGGGTTGGGCAGGTTCTGGGTCATCAAAGCTGAAATGATTTAGTATGCAGTTTGTGGATATTTAAGCAATTAATAATTTGTAACCCAATAACCCATTTGCTTCTGAAATGAAACATGTTTAAGAGAAATATGCCCTGTTTGTGCATGATTAATCAGAATATTTATGCAGTTAGTTAGCAATTACCATATTGTGTGTCATATACCCATGTTTGTAGCAAAATGCTCCTTTACTGCTAAACATCCAAGATGTCTGACTAATTAGCTGCTATTATATATAACCCCCAGATTGTTTCTGCAGTCACTAGGCAATTATGTGGATCCGAACATTTACCAAATGAGTATGTTGTAAATCATAACTTATTCATCTAACATCAGCCAGGTTTTCATCTGGGGTGAGGGTATAGATCAGTGGTTTTAGTACTTGACTGCAAATCAAGAGAAAGCAGGTTTGAATCTCTCTCAGTACCTTATGTTCCTTTGGATAAAAGTGTTTGTTAAATTTATACATTTTTCTTATTATCTGAAGAGTTCACAGAATGTTCATTTATCTTAATGATGTATTTGTAGAAAAAACATGAATTAATCACTAAACTACGTAAATGTGGTTTACGTTGTAACCACATTGACTTTTTCTTGTGCAACCAAAATGTTTTTGTTCTTTACGACTGATCTCATGTTAGACCAGGACAGCAATGTTCTGAACGAGGACGCATTTGGAGGGAAACTGTCCCAAATGAAGCATAGCGCAAATTCAGTCAGGCAAGACCGATCCCTGCACTCGGGCGCAATCGTAGTGTACACTACTCACTCCCCCCGCTAAGAACGCCCTACCTTCCCCCGTTCCCGGGTCGGGCGGTCACTGGGGTTCAGGTTGATTAGCGCTCCCGCCTACAATACATGGCGTCATATGATCCGTGCCTTTAAATACGATTCTCTCCCTGTGTAGTTCGTTCATGCCATCAACTGTGCGACCCTCCACCTCCCCGTCGCCACCCGGTTCCTGTCTCCTTCTTCGGCTCGATTGGTCGTCGGATGTGCCACCGCCACCAGTGTCTGGTCTCCGCGGGGGATTCTCTTCGGGCGTTGGGCAGGCGCCCGTTGATTTATATAATTCCCTGCGGGGTCCAAGCTCCAAACATTGTACATTTATTATTCTGTAATAAATATCTTTCACCATCCAGGTCTCTCCTGATTGAAATAGGGATCTGGTGGTTGCTTTGCTTGTGGTTGTTCCGTTTGAAGTGTAATAATTAATATGTTTTGGGGTTTGGGTGATGCAATGATTACGAAACAGAGCAGAAATCCACTTTTGTTTTGATGATTCATTAAGTAATGCTTTGTCCCCACAGTAAAGAGAGCTTAACTGTCTACTACCTGCAGAGCTCTCCAAAGCATCAAAGTTTCTTGTCCCTCATTATACTCAGTACCTGATAAGACCTTGCTGGAGAATAATTTTATCTTCTCTGTCCTATGATATCCTGATATCACATGACCTAAATACACATTGATGACTTATGAATGAAATGAAACCTCTCTTATTTCTCACCCATTCCCTGAAATTTAGCACAATAGGTGCAATCACGGACACAATACGGTGAGCGAGATTTCGTTTTGATCTGATTACCCCTATGTGCAAAATCAGTAGCCTTTGTTGCCAAGCCTGGGGCGGTATTTGAAAAGAAAGCTACACAAACATAACGGCCTGAATACAAAAACCGGTCCGGTGATATAGACTTTAAAGGCTCTTGTTCGCTTGTTGTCTGGTCAATTAGGTTGCGTTGCTGTGTTTATTCAGTGTCACCCAGATTAATTGTGTAACATGAAGGATGGAGCACCTGAGGCGTGTACAGGGGCTGGGTGGGGCATGCTGCAGCCTGATACCATCTCCACCACACAGCCCTTATCTCCTTCTCCCATGGGGAGCGTTTACAGCTGTTTTCTAGTCAAGACAAATTAGTGCCTCTGCTACCAGTTGCGGACCCCTTCAATGTATTCAGCTTGCAGGGAGGCTGATGACGGTGGCCAGTGCTCACTTTGCCCTGGCTGAAGAGAAAAGTGTCCTGAGGAGATGCCATGGGCATGAAACCATAGAGACAGGGGGCATGGTTAAATCTGGTTTGAAAATATGCTGACCTACACAGCACTGTGACTACAGTAAGTGTGTTGATGGTTTAGTACACTATGTATGTACAGCTTGGTACTTAGGAAAAATGAGAAACATATTGTCTGTGTTTATATTCCCTTCCAAATCTGCCTATCTAATCTAAGTATATAGTTTATGAGCAGCTATGGCTGATTCATAGCCAGTAATTCTCTTAATCCTCCCTAGTCTCATTTGGTTATTGTGTGCTAGTGAATTCAGAGGGAAGGATGTTTTTCTGAAAGGGGATAACCCCTCACTCCTGCACACGCGCACACTGACACACACACCCCAACCCCCCTCTTTTTCACTGTCCTATGCACACAATCAGTCAATGGAAGCTTGGGTTGTAAATCTTCCATTGAGTACGGACTAAAACCATTATTACAGAAGCATTGAATCCAACTAGTCCTTTGTTTACTTTTTCCCCCTGTCAGCGGGGGTCGGATAAATGAGGACATTTCTCTGTAATGTTCTTTGCAACTTTACCTTTAAAGAGTCCATACCACTGTGGTTGGTTTGCCCCGGGGGAGTGTTTGTGCCCCCCCCTCCCCTCATTGGACACCCATATGCTGCCTCTGTGATAGATGCAGTGGCGCAAAGGGCCTTGTGTTTATTGCTTTTCACAATGTGCCACCAGCGTTCAAGGTAATGGGGACTTTGCCCTATGATTGTGCCAGCTTTAAATGTTACACTTCATCACCTCGCCGTTGGACTCCAGCAATGCTTAAATGTACAGTGACAGGCTCCATAAGGCAGGTTTAATCAGCACCTCTCCTCTGTTTATTTATATAGCAGCTCTTATCAGGAGCAGCACCTCACCCTCATTTCTCCACTGAGCTCAGTGCTCTGAGCAGCGTAGACCTCCCACACAGAGGCCTTGATGCTCCACTGAGTATTGGAGAGACATTGGCATACATGGTGTGTGTGTGTGTGTGTGTGTGTGTGTGTGTGTGTGTGTGTGAGCATGTGTATTATTTTAAGGAGGAGGCGCCTGACCTGCTCTTACACACACACAGGCATACACTCACACACAGAAAATAATCTCATGCTACTTTATCCCTGTAAAACCTGACAAACCACCCCCGAGACTGATCTGGCTTAACATTTTGCTTGTTTGTGCTTCTATGATTGGTGCAGGCTGGCTAACTTGGCCCCGTAACAGTGGAGTCACAGTGTAGCCCCAGAGGAATCTCTCTGCCTAGGGATGGCAGGCCTGTCTCTATCTGGCCAGAGATATCAATAAAGGAGGCAATGTAGTCCTTTTGGAGACTGGACAGTCCAATTTTCCCTCCCCTGAAGGAGGGTTATTAATTGTCCCTATGTTGTATGTGGTCTGCTTGCATAAGATGCCTTTTTCTCTGACATTCTGAATTCCAATCGTGTATCCCAGAATGCAATTAGTCTTCCGCCATTGGATTAAGAGACACACGTCCGCTTGGCTTGCGCCGGTCTGGAATTATTGCAAGAAGGGGGTAGAGAAGAACGAAATTACTATGGAAATTAGCCCTCTTTAATGCCTCTGGCGATTAAAGGTGGAGTGAGGAGAGACTCGGAGGTGGCAGTTCCCTTTGCAGATATGAGAGGTAGAGGGAACACTGGGGTAATGGGAGATTGGTTTCCTTAGGAGACTCATATCCCTGCTTGCAGTGGGGATTAAGGAAATAGCACATGAAGGCCATGGCATGCTGTGTAGTGCACAGGCTAATTGCACGTCCAGCGTGGGACAGGCTGCGGAGGGCAGATTGTATTGCACATCATCCTCCTCAACACAGTCACCGAGAGTCATCTCGCTCTAGAACAACACTGCTCCAGACCACCCAGTCTGCAGGGTCTAGCTCTGCTTGAGATCATGCTGATCCCAGATGGCTTGCAAGGTGAGATGGTAGGTAGCAGATCCTCAGTCTGGATCCTGTACCATATAAATCCTCCTTAGTCCTGAAGGTCACCAACAGCCATGCCCAAAATGTCAACCAGTCCTCAAGACTGATTTGTCTTTTCTGTTCCCAGCTCTCTCTCTCTCTCTCTCTCTCTCTCTCTCTCTCTCTCTCTCTCTCTCTCTCTCTCTCTCTCTCTCTCTCTCTCTCTCTCTCCCCCTCTATTGTGCTGTAGTACCTCAAGGCATACTAAACTCAGTAAAACCCACCTCCATGGATTTCAGGACTGTGGTAATTGTCGGGCAGCTTCCTCCTGGATTTATGATCTGTCTTGCCAGGTAATGGGCAACAATGCGACGTTGGACAGGAGGTGATCTAGCCAGAGGCCATGGAGATTCCTTTCCCCCATGTGTCGGTTGATGTTTGTTTAGCTCTCAGGGACGGGGGGGGGGGGGGGGGGGGGGATCACTGAATTTCACAATCCACTGCTCTGTGCAAGGAGCAAGGAGGGAAAACAATTGTCCTTGCGTCAACAGTAGTTTAATTCATGGGTAATTTCCCCACTGCTAGACGCAGGACAGAGTGACACTGCGGAGATGTAGATAGAGAGACAGAGTGAACGATGGGGGAGGGAGGCCGTACAGTGGTTTGGATCCATCCACGAATGTGATGCTTTGTCTGTTACAGCTGCAGTATGATTCATCTATAAACTCCTTGTTGGGATTTTACCTGCATTCGGTTTCCATTCACAAGTTTTAGCGAACTATACGTTTGGAATCCCATTCATTCAAGTCACGCTATAAAGTCTCTGTGTTTCTTTATGCAAAGGAGATTTATATTACAGTATCTCACTCAAGAGGTAGGTACGGTTTGTTTATGTCACTCTACTGACGACACAGAAGCATTTCTTGGAATGTTTTTCACCTGTAAAGAGCTGTAACGCACAGGCAAATGTACAGTCTAGATGTGTGTGACAGCTCTCCTGGAAAAGAAGCAGCCCCTGTTTAAACAAAGGCTTTCGTCTGAGGCAATACGGGACAGTAGTTAACACACAAGATACTTCACACCCTGCAGACATGAGCTACAACCCCCCTCGCCCTCTCCCCCTGCCACTAGCCACCTCATTAAGTTTGGCCAACGCGCAATTTAACCCAAACGGAAACAACTGTTCCCCTCTGGCCCGAGCTGCAGTCAGGCTCTTAAACTCACCCATCAATACGCCTTCACGCCTCGGTCACGACTGCCAGCCGGGAGCTTGGCGGGCTGTATCAGGCTGCATCAGAAAGCGCTCATAAAGGTAACCACAACCACGCACTAGCCACGCAACAGCCTGTCTGACCCCAATGTGACCTCAGTCTTAGATACTTGGAAATACTCAATTTTACCTCCTTCTCCGCTTACCTCCGCAGGGCTCAGTACTAGGCTTAACTCTTGGTGGATAAAGCGGGACTTTCCTTAAAGCAACCCCGTGGATTTACAGCTTCTTACCCAGGCACAGTGTGCAGCTAGAACCTAAGACCCATTTGCCTTGTTAGCATTTTCTTGAATTCTCACGGAGGAAAATGCTGTTAGTGATATGTTAGGTTCACCTGTAAACAGGCATGGCTCTAACGTTTGTAACATGTTGGTGTCATAATAATAATTGTGAAAATCAATAGGGCTGCCATGAGTTTCACCTGTGTCTGTTTCTTGTGTAATGTTCAGAATGAAAGTAATACTGTACATATCCTTTGTACAGTGCATTCAGTGTGTTGAGTCTGTGTGTCATTTTATTTCTCATTAACTATTGCTAGAAAATAATTGGCTCTATGAGAGTGAGAGGGTAAAAAGTTCAGGGTAAAGACGACCCATGTAAATTGAATCCAGGCACCAGCGTGAGAATTGCATGAGGAAGATGTGGGCTCTGTGTTCCAGGTGTCAGTGCGTCGCTCATCAGTATTGCTTCCACCCACGCTGGCCTTGCTCTGGGGTGAATCTTGGATCCTCTTCTTTACGCACACATGAGGAAACATCAGAAATTCCCACTTTAGAAAGGTAAGAACTAGCAATTTGATGTCATGAATAGGGGGTATTTCTATTGCTTAGCAGTGAGTTAATTTAACCAATTTAATTTGGGCACATGCACAATGAGCTGTTTGTGAACTGGCCTCTAACTTCTGGTCTTTACGTTTCAGTTACCATAAAATATCAGGTTTAAATGACTTAATTTGTGTTCATGAGTATCCATAATAAATTAACACATTAATTGCTTCTTCTTTTTGATGGGCATCCGGGGTAAAACAGTAAGGACAGATTTATTGTGAACCCATCACATATTCAAACATTATCTACAGTAACCCCTATATATGCACACAACCGCCAGTGCAGAACAAGCAAGGAGTTCACTTCTCTGACATCACAGGTAGGAAGGACTGGTTTCTGTCAGCCCATTGTAAACCAGAGAGAGTTAAAAAGTAATCCTCTGGCAAAATCGAAGGATGATAAATAAATCATCTATTTAAGGGATTAACTGTAATAACAGTGAAGCAACTCCCAGTCGCCAACCCCCAAACAACTGAATCATAACACATGTATCAGGTAGGTGTTGGTTTTGTTATTTAAAATATACCAAAAGTGCCAAATATGTCATGGCAATACCCATCATTGTAGCTCTGTCCCCCCTGTTTCCCTGTGTTAGATGAGGATGGGATATGATATGCTCAAAGCTGGGCAACTAATCTGGTATTTCACCTCGGTGATAGATAGGAAAGATATATTTTTTTTTACTTAGGAGTGGACACTAAGAGGATTATAGTATGGAAACGGATGTGTGCCGGATTTTTAATCCACTCGTGCTTAACCCTTCCAAGCTTCCCGATCTGCTGGATTCCTAGTCTCTCCTTTGATAACGGCTTCTGCCAGAACCAGGCCAGCAACTGTTCCACAACCTCCTGGTGCTCCCGGAGGAAGCAGAGCTGATAATTGGCCAAAGGGGCTTGGGTTTGATTATGATGCCTGTCCGGTGGTAAAACAACACCATTTGGGGTATCCACTGCTTTAATCTGTGTTGCAGACTAGCATTTAACTGTGTACATGTGTGTAGTTGTGTATGTGGGTGTGTGGAGGGGGGTACACACAACACTCCAAGACTTAACTGCTTGACAGTAGAAGGCAATTCTTCCTGTAATATTAACAATTTAGCCAGTGGTGGGTGATTACAGGCTACTTGTATGTGATCAACAGCGATGCAGATACATGACCTTTTGTACTGTATAGAAGGTGGAGCAAAAGGAGTTAATATGAATATACTGCTGTTATGTCTGGTATTTATAGGAATAATCTTGTCACAAAATGAACTCATCACTCAACAGACAGCTGTTACTTTGCCTATACTTCCTAGAAAAGCAGTCAAGCTAAAGATAGATATGCAGCTATTGGCAGCTCCGCCTTCCTGGTCTATCCCAGGGGGTGTACGCTTCGCTAACCCTCCAATCTTTGCTCCCTCTGGGGGCTGAACCCTCGTGACCTCATATTGAACTCACAGGAGGTCCAGGCAACCTTACAGAAGGTCAGTGGCGCCATTTAAAGAGCCGTCAGAGTAAGGTGGCCAGGCAACAACAGATGTCAATCTTCATTACCTGGGATCTACCGCCTCTCCAAATTCAAAATTATCCCCTAATTAGGAAGAAAAATGAAGCAGAGGAACATTTTGAAGTTGACATCCTAATTAATTAATTCTCACCGATTTGTACTCCCACTTCATGTCACCTTGGAAACCACTTATGTGTTTTGCAGTGCATAATTAGTCCGGAGAGCTGTTTAATACAATAGACTTATTGACACATTCCAGCAGTACTGTGAAATTACAATTGGATGTTCTTTCTCAAATAAGTTGTGGTGAATTGCAAGTTGAGCCCTTTATCCATTGTAATCATGGAGATGTTTATAAGCCGATATCTTCTTACAATATATTACAGGTATATGGCGACTCATTCACGGAGAGACATAAAGCGGATGTAAAACAAAAATATGGTTTAATAGCGCTGGGAGAAATGCCAGTAGAAGCTGGGTTTGTGTATGCATACAACCACCTTATTTATTTGTAACACACACCAGCATACATATACAAACATACATCAACATACACACACCAACATAGACACACCAACAACAAGCCACAGCAGAGATGAGATCAGAGTTCAATGATGCACGCTGGTTCAGTTCAATACAGCTTTTTTTGTGGTTGCTGTAAGCACTCTATTGTAACTAATTCGTTAACCAATTGAATATACAGATGGCTTGATAAATAACCTCAATCATTACCATGTCTACAATCAGTCGAGGACAGAGAGAGAGAGAGAGAGAGAGAGAGAGAGAGAGAGAGAGAGAGAGAGAGAGCATTCTGCATTCTTCATCTACCATAGCATCAGCTGGTACAACTCCTTTTTTTCTAAATGTATGTCACTCTGGCTTAGAGTCACCAGCCTCCTTTGGTGTGATTTTTCCACTTGGCAGTGTGATTAACGCTTGTGATTTGTTAAATTTGGGTTACCCAGAAAGCATCAGCACAAGACAGAGTGATTTCTAAAATCTTGTTTGTTCTGCAATTGACCATAGAATGGGGCGTATACAAGGTCACCTCAGTCTAGTCCTTCCACTTCTGTTAGACATACAATACATATATCAGCACTATAACATACAATGCATACACCAACACTATAACATACAATACATACACCAACACTATAACATACAATACATATATCAGCACTATAACATACAATACATACACCAACACTATAACATACAATACATACACCAACACTATAACATACAATACATACACCAACACTATAACATACAATACATACACCAACACTATAACATACAATACATTCACCAACACTATAACATACAATACATACACCAGCACTATAACATACAATACATACACCAGCACTATAACATACAATACATACACCAGCACTATAACATACAATACATACGCCAGCACTATAACATACAATACTTACACCAGCACTATAACATACAATACATACACCAGCACTAAAACATACAATACATACGCCAGCACTATAACATACAATACATACACCAGCACTATAACATACAATACATACACTAGCACTATAACATACAATACATTCACCAACATTATAACATACAATACATACACCAGCACTATAACATACAATACATACACCAGCACTATAACATACAATACATACACCAGCACTATAACATACAATACATTCACCAACACTATAACATACAATACATACACCAGCACTATAACATACAATACATACGCCAGCACCATAACATACAATACATACACCAGCACTATAACATACAATACATATATCAGCACTATAACATACAATACATACACCAGCACTATAAAATCCGTTCTGTCATGCACCAACACACATTGATTACTGTGTGAGGGCATGGATGTGTTAGTGTGTGCATTTGTGTATTTTGTGCATTTTAAGTCTGTCTTTGGCTCTGTGTGCGTATTCATAAAGGAGCATGCAAGTCTGTCGTGTCCTTGTAAATATGTTCTGTGTGTGTATGTGAGTGTATGGCACTTGTGTGTGCGTCCGTCCTTGTGTGTGTGTGTGTGTGTGTGTGTGTGTGTGTGTGTGTGTGTGTGTGTGTGTGTGTGTGTGTGTGTGTGTGTGTGTGTGTGTGACTGTTCATGTGACAGTCTAGCTCAAGAAAGAAAAGAAAGAAGGCAAGTGTCTTGAATAATTGTCAGCACAGCTCCTGTTCTGTGAATATAGTACAGTAGGCTGAGATTTGTTCGTTCTCAGTCTCCTCTCCCTCACTTGACTGGCTTCAACTGCTTGGTAAATTGTCAGCCAACCTACAAAGAGGATTATGGGCCCTAAGGGACTCAGAGGAAACTGCACCACTGGCAGTTTTATGAGGTGGGGCTTCGGAGCCTAGACGACGCCACACTCAAGTATGATGACAGCCGGAAGGGGAGATGTGCAGCAGCCTTTTCTTACATTAGGCATCCAAAACTACATCCAAAACTACAACTCCCAAATTCCACCTGCTGAAGACACTTCCTTGACACAAAGGTCAAGTCAATGTTGAATTCTGGTCAGTAAACAATCATACTGTGTGGTCTATTGCTAATAGGTTCAGAGTCAGACCTGCACATGCTGTATGCAACAGCTGTTTCGCCACCTTAGTTATTTTCATCATTAGCCAAATACGTCAGCCATTTTTCTCAAATTTCATGACATTTATTATTCCTTGTCACTTGACTTGTGACAATTGTCAGACTTGAATTCTATCATTTTACTGTGCCCAATGAAATGTGATGTATTACGATCGTTCAATATTTGCACAGCATGTAGTTCTGTGCAACAAAAAAAAGACTTGAGGAAGTACACGAACGTGGTAGACGTCACGGACTGAATTTAGTCGGTCGGTTTTGCGTCTGCTGCTTCATGTTTAGAACCCCGGGGTGTCACAATGACGAGGGGATAGAACATGTGCACGCGCAGGACGTTCAGGAAAGCCTTCCTACTTTGAAGTGGTTATTAATACACAGAGAATGTTGCTGCGGGGATCAGGACGAGCTGCCAGTGAGAAGCGCTTGCGGAGAGCTGCAGCAACATCTTCACCAGTCTTATTTTTCTCCCACTGCCAGCCAGGTCATAGTAATGTGTACTGCAAGTATGTGGGAACACTCGAGGTGCCTCCGTATAATTTAAATTAAGCTGTCCGTGAGATAGTGCGAGACAGCGTATATACCTAGCCTTCTACGTTTCCGTGTGCCATCTGGGAGTTCATTTCGTGAGAACGCTTCTTCTTTTTTTTCTTCATCATTTTATTTTAAATGTGTTTTGGTATGCAACTCCTCTTTGAATGAAGAACCCTCTCCTTCCATGTTAAGAATCTTATGTTGTGTGCCTTGCGTTATGCTGCATGATAAAGATTCATGGAGCATCAATAAACATGAATGGATTTTGTACAGGTGCTTAATCAGTAGAATCCAGGCCACAAGTCACACATTGCTACAGCGGCGCACTCGCATGCGATTGGTGTTGCGTTGGTTTCTTTCAACGCATGCATGAAGTAAACAGCTAAACGAGATTGTGTACTTGTGGAGTCTCACAGCCGGATGCGCTGGTGCTGATGAATAATTAATGAACAGGACAGGAGCTGTAACCATTGGGAGACAGTTCTCTGATGAATGATCACTGGCTCCGCTGGGTCTGTATTTGCATAGGAAATGGAAACGTGGAGAATGGCCGCCTGGCGGTACAGAAGGAACGGAACGTATGCGTGACTGCTGAGTCGGCGTTCTGCTAATGTTATAATCTACCGCTCTGCCTGTCAAGGGAGACCACACGTAGACACACGTGGAAGGGGGGTGGTGGTAGTGGGGGGGTTGCTATCTCAATGAGAATGAATCTTTCTGTGACGTTGTTGGCTGAATTGTCTGGTTCAATATAAACTGTGATTACTATATTTTCTCTGTTCTGCCATGCAGTACAGCTGTTCCACTAATTTCCACATTCATTACTGGCTGACAGCTATTAACACAGAAACTAAGCTCAGATGCAGAAGTGGTGAAATGTCTCTGCAAACCTTCACATAATGTCCCATTAAAATAATGAGGTTACCATCACTGATTACTGTTGCAGACAATTTCTCATTAGAATGAGCAGCAATGTTGCACTCTTGTTCTTTTTAAAGAATAGACTCTAGTTAATGTAAACACAGATATTTACAGGGCTGCATGTATACATGACATGCTAAGTCATCTTAAGTTATTAAGTATATCTGTTGGATATGTATTTTAATATCCACGGGTATTCTTGATGAATGGTAATTCTGCAGTGGTGATACTGCAACACATGTCCTTAAGTATGCCACATCCACACTGCTAACTAGCTAGTCGCAATATGTAATATGAATTTATACTTATGTCTGGCTGTTGAGCATATTTGTCCAAGTTGTGATGTGACCTCCGTGTTACATGTGTGCTGCCTCCTCCTCCTCGGCCATTAAGAAATAAGAGGATACACCTGGGCGGCGTGTTGCTTCCCCTTTTAAGAGGACGTCGGAGGGAGAGAGGAGACCCTTCCTTTTGTCCGCAGCACGTTTGTTTGAGTTGTGGCAACCTTTTTGACTTTTGTTACGTAATACACCTTTCAACACTACACACTGACATGAGTCACCCAAACACAGGTACACCACTGATTTACTGACTTACATGCTTCATCTTTGGCTATGTTCCGTTAGTATTATTTAATAAATGGTCACAGCAGATCACCCTCGCGCATGTGTTCCCTTCGTTTTGCCTCGAACCACTGAGCCGGGTTCGTGACACATGGCTGAAAATGTCTGACACACCAACCAAACCATCTCAGGTGACTTAAGTGCCCTTGCTATGCCTAAACAAAAGACAATTATCCATCTGGTCAACATCTGGACCTGGGCACAAAGGTCACATATTTTGATAGTTGTCGTCAGACTAATTATTCTAAGTTTAAATTCAACTTCTTCAAAGTTCAAAAACAGTACAGAAAGCAGAGAAAGTCTTGGTACAAATAGGAGTTTCTCCAGAGTAACAATGTAAATTTTTACACCGTCACCCCTTCACTATCCTTGCCACAGAAGGTAGGTGAGCATGGGGATCTGGGTGCCATAATCTGCACCCTGCACAAGGTGACTATGATGCTGTCACTGTCAAGATGCAAGTGGAAGACCCCTACTCCCCCCCCCCCCCCCCACACAGACACACGCATATACACACAGAAATGTATCCCTGTCAATGTCACCATGCTGCTTAGGCAGCCACTATCCTGACCAGACACCGGCAGTATCTCTCTCAATTTGATCAGCTTTTGGAGCCGGCTTAATCTTGTCAGGGCCTGACAATGACGCCTGATCTTCTCTTTTCTTCGTAGCACGGGAATCGGCCTACAGCTCAGGCCTATTCAAATAGCCCAGATTCCCTGTTGGAATCCATAATCATTTCTATTAAGAATTTTGAAAGTATCAAACACTCTCAAGTAAAGGCGCTGATCTGCATTCATCCCTAACATAAGCCGGCCCCAGTGAATACAAAACGGAGCCCTCTAAATTCCAAAGACCCCCCCCCCCCTCCCCAACACACCCCACCCTTTTTAACTCTAGAAGATATGCATAAAGGATAGAATAAGGGAGAGAGGGAAGTCATTTCTCCTTTGAAAAGAGACTGGAGACAAGTGTCTTTCAGAGCTCTCGGGGAACGCAAAGTAGACGGAGAGAGACAGAGAGAGAGTGAGGGAGAGACAAAGCAGCAGGATTCAACATTACCACAGGGCCACTTAAAATCCTCCACAGAGGGCACTTAATAGAGCCATTTGTAATAAAGCGTTCCTCTCACCACATTGGCAGGGTAAGAAAGAGCTGAGAGTGGGTGTTGAGCTGCCCACAGTCTATCTGCTTTACCACAGAGACAGTGGGCTCTATTCATCTCCCATGTTGCAAAATGTCATATCCTCAGTCTCCTGCTGTTGGCGTAACAGTCATTCAGTGAAAATATTAGCAAGTTGTATGATACTAAACAACATAACAGGCTAAATATGATAAAGATGGGCAATTTGTTTTATTTGTAGTACTGTAACTGTTTCCATAGTTACCGCACTGGAGGCGTGCAAAGTGAATGTGAATGGTGGTCTGGTGAAGGAGAGTTGTACAGGGGTCCTCCTGTCTGTTTCCCATTTCCTTATAAGAACCTACTGGCCATCATTATGTCTCACCACAGTGTCGTAAACTACTATGTAATAATACAATGGTGTTGCTTTGCGCTGTTAAACCTTTGTTTTTAAATACACAAACATCATGAGATTCCTCTGCCTTAATCGTCAAACTTTGGATTTTAGACATTACATTTAATTAATGGTTCAACTGATGGTTAAAGTGTACTGCAATTCCTATTAAGCCTTATTGGAGAGTAAGTGTTTTATGCGCATTTAAATCCACACTATCATATTTCAAGTGGTGCGTGAGCCAGCATTTGCTTTCCGTTCTGCTCTGTGAATTACAGCATTAATTTATGATATCTTTAAATGTATTCTTTTTACAGGGAGGCTAAACTTCTTCTGAAGGTGAGAGGGATCACCGTTTTAACTGAGTCATGAGTGGAGGCTGGCCAACTGTCAGAGTATATCAGACAGGAATTCAAAACAAATGAACCCAATCAGATGAAGTTGTTTTTTTCATGGATGATGTGTTGCTGAAACCAATATTGGCACGGAAGGGACAAAGAGGAGAATGGCTAGACATCTGCCTCAGCGATCATTTCCACCCACCAAACTTGGGTTACATATCTTACTTTACCAATGTACTGTACTGGGAGATTGTGGTAAAGACTGGGGTGTCCTGGATTCACTGATGGATCCGAATTCTTTTTGAAAGCACACCTTTTGGTTACAGCAACAATATATAGAATGTGCACTTTGAAAAGGGATATTTGAAAATGTAACGGATTGTGTGAGGTTATCTGCCCCAAGTACTAACCTGGCCCTAAGGGAGTGTCAGCACCAGCCCTTCATCTTCCTGTCTGGTCGTTCCTGTGCTTCTCTGGCTGTTGAGGTGGTGAGAGGGCCCTGGAGTTGCTGGGCAGCAGGGCCCAGCAATATGGAAGCTCTCAGCTTTTTTGTCTCAAAAGCTTAAATCTGCACCAGCACCAGAAATTGGCCAGGAGTTGAAAGAGAATTGGTGAAAGAGAGAGAGAGAGAGAGATAGATAGAGAGAGAGAGAGAAAGAGAGTGAGTGAAGTCAAAGTACCCACCCACCTTTTCACCATTCCTTATTCTTTTTCTTTCCCTCTTTCCCTATTTCTGTCCCTTTCTCTCTGTCCCTCTGTCTCCGTCCCTCCCTCCATATCCTTCAATCTCTCTCCATCTCGGACCCCTTTAATGATGACTCTATCTGAGTCCTGTTGCAAGGAGGAGCAGTGTGGACTTGAGGCCCTCCTGCTCCCAGGTATCAGAGTTGCAGCTCACGCTCCCGTGTTCTCTCTCTCGCTCTGCCTTTCATCTCGCAGCCCAGCCTCGGCTCCGCTGCTCATTTGCTGTTTATCCTTAAGTATGCACAAGTGGAATAATTTACCCCTGTCCTGGTTTTACACTGGACTAGAAAATGATCTGTCACATTTTCACCCCTGATTATCCCCAGAAAGCACAGCAAATAGTCAAAGAACATTCAAAAGAAAGATGCTATTTAAAATCTTTTTAGGGAAAACATCTCTGTGAAGCATGATAAATTAACCGTAACCGAATGGGGAGTGACTGTTTTCTCAAAGCATGGTGAGGAAAAGACATAAAGGCTAAAAGTATGTTTGGCATAGAAGCTACCTCATAAAACATAAATTGCTGCTATAGTATTTGTGTGAAAAATACTATTTTTTGGTTACAATACAACACATTAAACACTTCTTTCTACGTACCTCTCTTCTATAACCTTTCTTTCTTTCACTAAGATAATACCACACATGTTGCTGCTCTCTCTCTCTGTCTCTCTCTCTCACACACACATACACCTGTGTCGGGGCCCATCTTTAGAAGCGGGAGGACGGCAATCTCACGGCAGTCACAGTTCAACTACCTCTTCATTGGAATCAAATTAGAGCTGTGCGGAGGAGGTTGGCTGGCACTGTAATGAACTGTACTTGCACCATATGTACCTGTTATGAAGTCCAGATTAAGCTGGCCAAACGTGGAGCTGTAGCAATTGACAGCAGCACTGATAAACAACTGTATAGGCTGTGGATAGGAGCAGCCCATCCATGACTCCACTCTGCTCCTACTCTGAGACTCCACTCTCCCACCCCAGCAGCCCTCATTTACACTCAATCAAAAATAAACATGGCTGTTGTTTCTTTCGTAATCTCCCTTCTTTTGATTATGTTTTCTCAAATGTACATTGTCTGCTATCTTGTGACTGAGGCCAGAATCCTCAATTGGTCCATTTCAGATAGCACCAACAGGTGCTTTTAAACTCTATAAAAACTATGTTATGTTCAAGGGCTCCAGGTTGTGTGCAGGGCTGTGAACAGTATTAAAGTCTCTTAATTTGTAAAATGTCTTCCTATATCAGACCCTCTCTGGTGATAATGTAGAGCAGCAAAAACCACGTTCTGCTTCCGCAGGAATGTATTCAAGTGAAAAATGCTGTCCGCCTGCCTCGCAGACAACAGCAGCGACACATTTCCTTTGGCTCATGGGGTAAAGGCTTGAATTGATTTAGAAATATGTACACACCTCTGTATGGCTAGACATTGTTGTGCTGCCTATGCCTTATTTAATTTTGCAAGTGCATGCAAGCAGGATATATGAGCCTGGCAAGAGGGTTGGTGATACTGAAAGCATTGCATGATACTTACACAGACAGATGAAAACATTTTCCACTTTCAACCAGAATCAGAGTTTAGATTGGACATCCACACATAGTGGTGATTGTAGCCCGGTAGGATCTTACAGCAGTTGGTTTGCAACAATTATATGTCAACACATTTACAGCTGAGGGTTTGTTTGACTCTGAAAAAGGACAGTGTCCTGCACTTTCTTCACCTGGCGCACCAATGGGTTTTTGTTATGACATTTAGAATTTCTTGCATTTAAATCCTATCATTCTGCAACAAGAGTCTGGACGTGTAATCTGAAGAGGAATTTGGAGCAATCTTTCCTCTGTTAATAATTCAGACCAAAGCTGGAGGCTTGCATGGAGGTGAACCATGCAAGCGCCTTGTTAAACATTCATGTTTTCAGCTGGGCCTCGCCTCTTGTAGGTGTTTGACCGCCAGAGCAATAACTCAAAAGGTAAAGGGCTTCTCACAAGCATTCATATCTGGATTCCTCCACTGCTGGGACTGCCCTGCTCGACAGTGGGGCTAAACTGATTCGAAACGCCCCTCGTTCTCTTGGACTAGCAGTTTAGTGTTTGAGTGTATGAGCGTGTTTTCAAATGTGTAAGCTTAGTTCATGTAATAAAATGGTGTGATTGGCTTTTTCCATTGTCTTTCCATGAAAGGATGCAATCTTGAGTGTGCCTTCTTCCCCTGCTAGTGCACAGCATTTAAATAGCTGTCAGTCAGTCAGGGGGGAAAGCATGAATAGTAAATAACGGGAACTGTTCTTTTTGGATCCTACAAAGAGGCATTAACATTGGGAATGAAAACCCCACTGCAATGGGACACATACAGGCTTTTTGTTTATTAGATTATCTTCCTTTTTCATGTTGCAGTTTTGAATATTAAATTATTGCCATTACAGCCACTGCATACATTATTTGTGACTTTGTTTTTTCTTCTCGAAAACGATTTAAAGATAATTTTCAGAGGAGTTGGTCTGTGAGTGATTTGACTGATTTTGTTGTGCTGAGTGCATTCATAATCATAGAAGCCACTCGAATACATCCATTGTTTGATATTTGGAAAATGTGAATCCCTATTGTTAAGTACTGCGTTTCTCTCAGCTACTGAATGGCGAGCTAATCAATCATATTCACAGATCCAGCAACAACACAAATTAGTTATTTTGGGTGGCAGTGATTTATTAGAATTGCGTCTGAGGATGTTCAAGATGAAATTGTTTTTCTGCACTTTCGTAATTTGTTTTCTGCAACAACACATCAGTTGTCTAGCGTTTTGATGTTGGCCTTGATGTTCCGTGAACATTGTCCATCTTGACATCTTCTGGAGCCTCTGGAGTCTACCACCAGGTGGTGCTCTCTGTGAAAGTGAAGGAAGGGCAAATGGGGAAATGTATGGAGTCTAGAGCCTGATCTGGACCATCGCCAAACACTTAATTGCAGGGCTGCCTCCCTACTACACAAGGTTAGTGGATACAAAGCAGCCCTTAGCAGATTGGAAATGCCCTCATCCTATTCCTTCCCCCAGAAAAGCACTAAAGCAAACAAACATGAACCAGTAATGCATTCATGAAGATGCTTCTACTACCCACACCCCCTAGTGGCAAGATATCGATTCCACAAAAGTCTGTGTAATTTCGACGGAAGATATTCCTCTATGCAAATGCATTCCAAAGAGGTTGCTATAAATATTGGGAATTTGTCATCAAATGATTCCCAAGGGAGAGAAGAATGAGGGGGATACATGTTTCAAGCTCCAGTCCCTCGCCCAGGTGCCTTTGGTTATGAATGGAGCAAGTCAAGCTAGCCCATTAAGACCCAGGGTGCCCAGACTGGGCTTGTAAACATATGAAGGCCATGCAGGAAGCAGGCCATCTTGAGGACACATCCATCAGTCTGACGACACCCCAGGATTGTCTTAAGCTTTCTTCTCTCTGCTTCCATAAATTAGCCGGGGCAGCCGTCCGATCGCTCAATCTGGCCATCAGATCTGATTAGTGTCTGGACACAAACATTTTGGAGAGGGGGATTAGACCTGTCAGACCAGGCAGGACCTCGACCTTCACCTCTGGAAGGCGGACTTGATGCTGCTGGTTGGAGAGACTCAGGCACAGCACTACACAGGTTATGGGATGGAGGACTCTAACGGAGGGAGCTGGGTTGGCTGACCATAGGAAGCCTCAGTGGATGACTAGCCACAAGGAAGAACTACATGCTGTCACTGAAAGATTGGTAGGTAGACTCTATGCTAGCCGTATATAAATATTCAAACTGATTGTCAACTTGAGTTATATAATCATTCCAAGTCTTTTTGCATGGTTTGACTTACTATAGAGGACATGTGGGACTGACAGAGCATGGGGTTTACACGTCCTCCGCACAGTGTCAGTTTTAGCATTTGGTGAATGTGGGTAGTGTAAATTTCACACTCTTTTTCATGTCTTACTCTCCGCTTTATGGAACGGAAGATTCAGCGGAAAGAATCAACATAAAGATTTTCTTTGTTCCTCTTCCGCGCGGTGGTTGTACGTACATGAATTTAAGGATCTTTGTAGCAGGTGTTAAGATAAGACAACGGCAATACTGTAGTGTGATGTAGGTCTATTATTTCACCCGCTCTCTTTTTCTTACTCTCTCACTTCTCTCTCTCTTTCTCTCTCTTTATTTCATCCAAACTGACAAACACACGTGCTCTTCCCCCATCTATTTACTGATGCAAGGCAAGGAAATCCCCATGGGAACAAGCAGGTGAAATGCATCTTCTTCATCTCAATAGGGTCGATTTATTCAGACACCACAGCTGGATACCCCAACACGCTGCTCAGCCATCTCACAGTGACATCTCACAAACTACTGACCCGGTGTTTATACAACAAACTCCCCTAAAAGTATAATTACTCCTAATGATGCCACTCCTTCCATTTTAAAGTGGTTTGTTGGGAATAAGAAAATTACCCAGAAAAAACATGGATGGGTATTCTTCAAAATATTTCCTCCTATTTCACACAGTAATGAAGTGTTTAGATTGTATGATTGAGTGTATTATTGAATTATAAAGCAGCCCTGATCTTCTCTTTGAGCAAACATTTGGAGAACATTATCTTGCTGATGTTGTTCCAAAGCTTTAAAGTCTCACCCCACAGAAAAAAAATTGAATTTTTCCTATTCCCCATTTGTTGCGCTGTCTCTGTATGATCTTTGATTGATTTGCTGCTCCACTTGTTTGAAAGCCAGGGGAAACTATACAAGAAGTGAAAACATTGACAGAAGTATTGAAATGTGACAGGTTATACTTTACTATGCTTTTGTGAGATAAATTTTTTGTTTTGTTTTGAGAATTCACATTTTCAGACATTCAGTTACTTACATTTACAGTTTACTTGCTCTGATCTCTGCATCCTACTGTTCTCTGGATAGTGTGATAGCTTATCATTATATAGGCAGCGTGTTCATTTCCCCTAGCTACAGGTGATAGACTTGTGAAAGCATGGGCTAATGGAAATGGTAAAAGCTTTCTCCGCACCATACCCTAACATTATGCTTAAACTGCCAGTAAAAAAACACAGTATTTGTCTGGTCCTGTGTTGCAATCAACAGGGAACAAGTGTCAAACTGCATCAGTCTCTGCCTCATGTTCAGTGGCCTGCCAGTCATAGAGGTGAGCCCATATACCTGTCACAGTCTATGAGCCCGAGAGGAGGGAGAGAGAGAAGGAGACAGCAGAGCACACACAGACCTGCAAATGCAAGCTACATTATTCTGTATGGAGGACCCCCTCAGCATGTTTAAGCTCATTCGGAGAGACAGCTGTGGGCAGCTCATGCCTGCCTTTTCCTATGGTCGTCCCTGGCCTGGAACGCCAGCCACATTCATCATCCCCCAACAGCCCTCCTCTAATTGGACCGCATCGCCACCTGCTGTCACTCACCGCCTCCTTTGTGCACGGCGCGGGGAGATACAGATGTAGGAGGAGAAGTACAGGCCTGTCGCAGCACGCCACGCCGGCCATCTGACTTGCAGATGAGGGCGGCTGAACCGGGCTGAACCGAGCTCAGCCGTGGCACGACTCTCTGTCTCTTTATCTGCCGTCTCCCAGGATGCAGGGCAAGGAGGACGGTAATGATGTGCCCCATCAGTTTACCAGGATCCAACCTGCAGACAGCCCTCAATGCCTCCGGGCTGGAGGCATCACGGCGGGCACCTCGGTCCCCCTCGAGACGGAAAACATTAAACATCCCCCTCCTCTGGTGTGCCCGTCCCTCCTTGCAAAGTTTTCCGGAGCCGAGCTTTATGGCCGAGCCGAGCAACTTCCCAGTTTAATAGCCCCTGTCTTATTTGAGCAGAGCCTGCCACTTCACATATGAATTGCAGATGCCCTTTAGCTGGAGAACAGAGCCAGAAGACATCTAATGAGCCTTTGAGATCTGGTTGTTAAACCTAGCGTAAAATGCCCGGTGTGCATGACGCTGAGGCTGCAATCTGTCCGAGAGAAATTCCACGGTTTGGAGTTTCAGCATAATAGATGAGATGTCTAAAAAAGTGCCATTTATTCAGCTTGATTTTTATAGGAGATAGGAGATTAGGTTCAGATTTTGGGAAGGGGGGCGGTGGGGGGACTGGAGGGGGGCGGTGGGGGGTTGTGGTGATTGGAGCTTTGTAGACTTGGATGAAGTTTCAGAGAACATTTGCATGTTCTCTTGGTTCCTCTGTACTGCTCTGAATTCTTAATGCACAGACTCATCCTGTCAAACAGCAAATATCACTGTCCGTTCCCATTACTGTCTCTCCGCAGTCAAGGTTGAGGAACATCACATCATTCAGACACGTACAGTAGGGATTGTCCCTCTATGACCTCTCATCAAAGTTGTACTTCAGTGCAAAACTTCAAAGTTCAAAATTCAAACAACAGCGGAAAAACAATAGCTGTATTATTGTAGCAGCACATTCTAGAACAGCATTTTTGACCTCTCTTCTACTCAGCAGGATTTTCACAACTGTATTTTAGACTTATCTCATGACATGCCTCAAACATGAATACAATGCAGGCCAGTGTTCCAGGAAGCAGGTTAGCAGTGGTTTGTGTTGACTCATGGCAACTTAAAAACGGGGCATGAAATAATCCAGAGTCATGCTTGACCTACCCAGCTACTGACTTGTTAGTAGCTGTGAAAGGCATGATCATTCCTTCAAATGATAGGCAGCCGTTAATCACGAGCCGGGTGCACAAGGAAGCAGATCTCCTCAGGAGCCCAGGCTGACCAAATGCATGATGATGATGTAGGGATAAAATATTAGTCAGAGGGAGGATTATTTTGTAGCAGCAATTTGCATATTCATTTATCATTCACTCAGATTTGTGTGTATATGTTTATCAGAGGAAGAGAGAGAGGGATAAGGGAGTTGTAGAGATGAGCTGATGCTGATTAAAGCTATACATTTACATTTACATTACATTTAGTCTTTTAGCAGACGCTCTTATCCAGAGCGACTTACAGTAAGTACAGGGACAATCCCCCCGAGGCAAGTAGGGTGAAGTGCCTTGCCCAAGGACACAACGTAATTTGGCACGGCGGGGAATCGATCCGGCAACCTTCTGATTATTAGCCCGACTCCCTCACCGCTCAGCCATCTGACTCCCCTATACATGCAAAGAATGAATTCCTACCATATGTATATAAATTAAGTAATACGATAGTATTGTCAACTTAAAGAGAAAACCCTTTCTTAATGATAGTAAAATGAAGTCCACTTAGTGCAAAAAAAAGAGAGAATTTTATCTCTCAAATGTAAAACAAAATGTAAAAAATGAATGTAAAACATTCTGGTGGGCAAGTTTATCAAGGCTGGATCCCTCAACATCATAGCACCAATGATGAGATAATAATTCATCATATTTGGACCCAATCCCTGCTGTCTCAGTATTTCTCAAATGTGGGTGGAAGGCAAATTTCCAAACCTCAAAATGTAAACCAGCTGTTCCCAATAAGCAACCTGTAACCCCTTCCTGCTTCTCTTAAAACCCAATAGAGTTTGTATAGTGATTAAAGGGAGAGATGTTATGCTTTGTTTCATGTGTTGTAATGCTGTCGCACTGCAGCAAGGCTGTAACCAAGAAAAAAACATGTATTCTATTACAATACAGTACAGTCTGAGAACTGTTTTTGAAAAAAAGATGAAAATGATGTCTGGCAGTGGTGGGCTCCTCCGTGCTCCACTGAAGCACTAGAAATAACCTTCTTTTCTTTGCTACTATGTGGTGAAGACAACTAAAGCAGCTAATTACAGAAGCATGAAACATGGTCATTGTGTTGGTAAATGTGTGCCAATTGTCTAGAGTAATGGGGTGGGGGGTCGATATTATGACTTGGAGGCAACAATATATATAGACTTCAGTGAGGGAGGGGGCATTGCATAGACCCAAAGTGCAAGTATACTTTCAGTGACTATTTCTTCTGCCGACCAATCGGTTTCAAACTGAGAGAAATGAATCATGGTTGTTTTCTCTCAGATATGGGACCCCAGTGAAGAACCTGTTCTCTCTGGTGTAAATAGAGAGAGAGAGAGAGATAGGAACACAACAGAAGCTAGCCTCTGACAGTCAGACACAACAGTGAGGATGTCGAGAAAATACCTGCACTAACACGCCAAGCGTGCTCAGATCTCCATATTTAGAAGAGCTGTGCTGTACATGACATGAGGATGAATGCCGCAGAGACATCAAGCTATCATCGCACTCCTGGAGCGAGAGAGAGACAGTGGAGGGGAGAGAAGTGTCTGTGGGGTGGATGGGGGGGGGCACCAAAGTTCCACAGTTTCCCAAGCCAATCAGAGACAGAATCCTATTCATCTCTCAATTAGGCGTGTGCATACGCAGAACGAGAGGGTTCTACTGCTCCACCATTATGAACAGAAGCACAGCCTTGTGTGGTCTCATTATTAAATAAGTAAGGGGATGGAGGAGACAGACGTTTTTAAGCCTCAGTGGAAGAGACGCCATGCCCATTAGAGGCCGGGCATTAACAACACTAGAGGATGCAAACGAGGGGGGGAGGAAAATAGATGGAGGGAGGGAGGGGAGGGGGGAGGGGAGGGGGGGAGGGAGGGCTGGGGGGAGGGATGGAGGGAGGGGTGGGTGGGTGGGTGGGTTGAGAATGAGAGTGGAAAAGCCAGCCAGAAAAAGAAGGAGCAGTAATTATGGTAATGTTGCCACCTTGTTTACAGTGCCTGTATTGCATGAGCGAAAAGACCAATCGCAACCGTGGCACTCGTTCCGCCGGTTCAGAGGGATTGTGCTAGACGTATCCTAGATATTCTCTTTCTGTTTTACATTTGTTTTTGCTTTAAAGTGTAAAGTAATGAAATTATGGCCCAGGATAGGGCAATCAACTTTAATTTACAGTTTCTCCTGATGCTGT
The DNA here is from genome assembly GCF_021917145.1 of Hypomesus transpacificus. Lineage (NCBI taxonomy): Eukaryota > Metazoa > Chordata > Actinopteri > Osmeriformes > Osmeridae > Hypomesus > Hypomesus transpacificus. Next base: position 9,291,769 of record NC_061060.1, read on the forward strand.
TATTGCTTTTGGGAAAACTACAATAAAAGATGACAGAATGTATGAACTAAAATATGAATGGCCCCTTATTAATGTCCTTCATCAAGAGGCACTTTGTGTTATCAACACATCAGGTGTCATGACCTACTGGATAACCCAGACAATCTGATCCATCATGACAACAATGAGCGGATGAACAAAACTGTTTTAAGGCACAGTGTGACCATCAGTCCATCCTCTTGTTCTTTGTCTCTCTTTCTCTCCCTTGTTGTCTTCCCTTTCTCAGTGTTATATCTCTCTTTTCGCTTTCTCCCCTCGTCCCTCCCTCTCAGAGTGCAGGCTGTAGTAAAGTGTTAAAGTGGACACATCTCCAGCCACTGCGACGCCAGGGTTTATCCCTCCCCTAAGCAGGCTGCTGCGTCTCTGCTTCAACGCCCCTCCGTCTGTCTGTCTGTCTCCTGTTCTCTTTCCTTTTCCTTTTCTCCTCTTGTCAACCACACTCCTGATTCCCCCCACCACCACCACCACCCGCCCCCCAGCCACCTCCTCTGACTCACTCACTTTCATCGTCCTCCTCCATGTCACTTTTCGCACATTGCCCGGGTGTTCATTTAATGTTTTACGTGTTCTGTGTTATGTGTCGTGTTCCGGCCTTCATCACATACCGTACTGTCTCCTTGCGAGACATGACATGCTGTAGATGTGGATTCACCAAGTGTTGAGGGATTTCCCTAACCTTTGATTAAATGGTGCCTTAAATGAGTTTTTTATTATGTGAAATTCTGTTAACAGCACAAGAAAACTGGTGAATTTCCCTGATACATGCGTGCTACATTCATTAGGATCAAACTATAGCCACTTTCCCTCATGCCCTCATGCAGCATGTGCAGCATCCCTTTCTTCTATCCCCAGTTCATCATGAGCCATATTGACCATAACCAGAACTTAATGATTCATGAATGGAGAAAGTAATGGTGTGCTTTATTCACTGTCATCGAGTAGAGCCATTACAGAGAAGCCGGCTGGTTAATGTGGACGCGGATCAAAGAGGAGACCAGGGGATGATCTGTGGGCTGCATCAGAACAGAGGAGATGGCGCAGATTGACATCAAGGTCCAGGCCTGGTCCACATTAGCATAGCTTTGAAACAGAGGGAGAGAAATAGAACCTGGGCCAACATTGGCCCGTTTGGTCCAAGATTCTAGCAGCAATTTCTCACAAGTCCATCTAAAGCGCAAGAGGTTCCCAATGAGGAGCCTGATTTGAATGACAGGCGACAGCAGCTAGCAGGGGTTTGGTGTTCACTCGCCAGGCTGAACTTTTCAGTCATTATAATTAAGAGTCCTCCTAGGGCCTGTTCCTGTCATCTGGGCACAGTCAGAGGTGGTCACACACACATGACAGACACAGGTTTTATTAAAGTATACCTACAGCACATGAGGAGCAGCTACTGATGGGGTGGACATGCCCTCTGGTTTAGGACATGTGGGGTTATTCTATGGTCATGAAATCTCAGGAGGGGGGACTACCTCATTGTGAAGGTCCAGTGTGGACACGCCTCCTAGGTCATCTGCATCACTGAAGAGATTGTAATTAGATCTGAAGGAGATTGTAATTGGATCTGAAGGGGCTCATTTGCAGATGGAAGAGGGATTTCAATGTGTTTATAACCTGGCTGTTTGCAGTGTGCTAAGTGTATGTGATTTCTAATGACGTAACATTGTCTCACAGCCATGGAACATGCTAATTATTTTGGTTTGATGTCATTTAATCGACTCATATAATATTCCATTGATTATGATGGCATGCACAGCTAACAGCACCTTATCTTAGACTATTCCACCTCTACTTTGCACTTGTGTGCCATTATATCTTACTCCCTCTCACACCCTGTGTCGTACTTTGGGCCACCTCCCTTTCCACTGTTGTTCATCTGGCAGTGGGGTGCCAGCACTTGTTCTGAGGGAAGTGTTGACATTCTCGTTCTTCTGCCTTGTCACTGAACAACTCTTTGTCAGACTTCACTGCCAGCTTAATGCTCTGATGTCGCTGTCAAGGATTGACATTTCATTTTCACGCTGCTCCTCTTGGCAATTTTTTGTTGGTTGGTAGTTTTTATTTTCAAATACCCTCTCCCACCTCCCACCCTCCAGTGCATTGGCTGTCATGTGGTATCGATATGTCTGCCAGGCCTGGAGACCTCTCCACATATCAGGACTCCCTCTCTTGGTCTCTCCTGGTGTGATGTATGATAAACAAGGTAGATCACCTCCAAGGAGGAAGGTCACTTGTTCCTGTGAAAATCGTTGCAGGCGCGCCTGAACCACGGCTGAATCGATTGACATGTGTTGCCGCTGCCTCTGAGGTTTTCTCCGTTCTACAAATTAAGACGTATTGCACCGTTGACCTCAGAAAACACATTTTAAAATAAAGAGCCTAGTGGGGGCACAACTGCTTTGGGGCTGATGGCATTAGAGATGCCCTCCATGATCCTCCTTTCTGCCCCCAGTACACAGACACAGCATTGCCAGGTTGGGCAAAAATAAATAAGCAAGGTTGTTGCAGTCCAACAATAAATGGTTGATGATGTAGGTGCAATACACATAACTTAATATTCTTGACGACGGACTGTAAACCCACTGTAAATGTTCCAGATGAACATTTGAACCAGTCCATGCGTAGGCGATTCTATGTTTTAAAACTAGGGGTGCAAAGGGTGGTGAAATAGTTTTTTGCTTACAAAAACAAGCTCAAAATTAATAGTAGATCTTAGAATTGAAAATTAATCATTAAAGTACAACGCATCATGGTAAAATATACAACTCTGACATTGCTTTAACATTTTCAAAAATCATCTTATAGTTTTTTTACATGTATTTTTCATCACAACAATAGGGGGTGCAAATGTTATGAGATGAAAAGAAAATGGGTCTGGTTGTACACTGCAGCTCTCCACCTACCTAGCACAGTTCCTGGCTGTCATGTCAGTTCCCTCTCACTGCCTAAGTACTGCAGGGTACTGAGGGACCTAATCTGCTACTGGGAACAGCCCTCCTTTCATTATCAAGAGGCCCTGAATTTGAGATTATAGGTGATTACGCTCATCCCAGCCCTTTTTTGTTGGAGGGGGTGTCTGTTTAATCCCCATCTCTGGTGCTTCTTCTGAGAGTGTCCAGGGACGGCTGGCTGGTCGACATCCATCACAGACCTAAAAAAAGGACTGAACATACGGAATCAGGGGGGGGGGGGGGGGGGGGGCGCTGGCCCTGGCTGCCAGGGAAGGAGGCCAGTTGGCGGGTGAACAAGAGGTGCTGGATCTGATCGGGCAGAGGGAGCCGCCACTTGGCCAGAGATCACAGCGGTCAGTGGGGACGGAGCTGGCCCGTCGGCCTGCATGGGGAGCTCTTGTGGAGGGGTGCTGGGAGCTGAGTGTTGACCTTAGCCGAGATGCCACCGTCTGTGCTGTGTGTTACGACGCACCAACGCCAGTCCTCCACACGGGTGCGCGCACGCACGCACACACACATACACACACACACACACACTGCCCCTGACAGCCTTGACCGATAACTCTTGGAGCTGCATGACCACTGTCCTACTTAGAGAATGTTTGTCCGTGCCAAGCTGGCCCTGCCACTGTATGAGGGTCATTCATAGTTAACTTGAAGCTCTTTCCACAAGTACCTGGTGCATAGCATGCATACAGGAGATTTCCTACTAAGAAAACCAATTATTTGTTCCTTCGGGGCACTTTTTACTGTAAACTGGCATAGTTACAAACTATATCTAATCATAAAAAAACGTTTTATCTCTGTTCTTTGTTTAGAAATAGTTTTAGTCTATGTGTGTTTTCACATGAAAAGGGAGCCTTCCTGGTGAGCAGACTCCATTTAAAGTTTGGAGTGACGGCCCATATTGATCACCCAGAGAGTTTTGTTCTCATTAAATGCTGCCTGTTAGGTCAAGTTCACCCAAAGCCCCTTCTCTTCAGAATAATTCCCTTTCAACTGCGCTCCTGCGCAACTCAAAAGGCATCTTGTTAGCGAGGGATAGAAATAACAAGGTTTTTTCAGATCTCAATCAATTTAGCACTTATTCCTTTCTTTCCTATTTGTGATTTGGTAGGAGTCTGAGATGGGGTGCAGTCATAAAGTGGGTGAAGACTAAACTAATAGAAGTGCTCACAGGAATTGTTCTACACTGCTGTGATTTTTGTTATTGTATCTCAAGTCTAACTTTGAGTTATTGCATCCACAGCTCAGGCCGTAACTGTTGCTCAGTTTCTATTATGAAGCCTACAGCGCATGGATTGTTGAGTCAAGTAACTTTACTGGTCTGCAGCGAAAACTTTTGTGTTGATATACACAGTCTCCTTTAACAAGTCCTTATGTAGCACCTACCAGACCCTGAATACATAATCGTCAAACAAGAGAGAAAGATCACCCTTCTGTCTGCTTCAGCTCAACCCAGATTACTGTAAGTGCCCTTGTTTATGGTCACGTTAAGAATGGCAGGCGAAACCCAATGACATTGTTTTAATGGCTCAGTAACAGATCCCAGCTTGTCTCTTCCTTCAGCGGTGTGCCAGGGATGGGCAGATGTGAAGTCTCCCAGTCTAGATGTGCTCCTCAGCGTCACAGACAGATAATGAGGACGCTTAATGATCCTAGCTGATCTCCCGCATTTAAGACACTGTTTGTCCTCTCGTAATTGTCTCGTTATTGTGGCAAAACGAGACAATGGAACGATCAAGGAAGGTGAACGGAGAAGGCGTCCTAGTCTCTCTCTCCGTCTCAAAAACAAATTCTCCCCCTTCTACTCTGCTGGCAGGGTGTGCCCAGGCTGAAAGTCAAGAAAGGACTTCAAGCACAGGCTGTCACAGTACACTGGAGACGAGGGGCTGAGCCACACTACCGCTGGAACTACAGCCAATCTGATCAAATTCACTGCTCATGATTCATTCATTAAGGAGTTAACTGCTTCTATAAAGTCAACAGCTTGTCTTTGAAGTGATCATCCTTTTAGATAATAAAAAACAAAAAAATTAAGGAAATTATCTGGATAATTTAGAGATGAGGAGAAGCTTGGGCCTCGTGTTGGTTATTTTGTTTCAAATCCTTGCATCTTTTTGATCTCCTTCATCAAACTTTGTTTTTTTAAACCATTAAACTGTTTCTATTTTTATTTCATTCCTTTTTACAATGACTAGCTATGAGAAATATTCATTATGGATATTTACATGATCATTACATACTCAAAGCCACCAATTGAGGTACTTTTCAATTTTCAAGGCCCTTCTTGACTGCCTCCATCTTTTCAGTTTTCCAGTTGTATGCCGAATAACTGAAGACAACATCAACCAAGGACAGCATTACAAAAAGTGAAATGTGTTTCAGGGAAAAAATACTTAGCCTTGACATTGGTGGAAATGCTGTCCTTTGAAAAATAACTATGCACCAAATCCAATAAAGACAAATGCTTTTTAGAACAGAGACAGTTTTTACTTTGCCCACAGACATGATGTTCCAAACTGTGACGGATTCAGATGGGGTAGGGCTGAGACATGAAGGCTGACACTGTTATAGTGGTTCTGTAGTTTACACACTAACAAAGTCCCTTACATTGTGACTCAAAGTGACCTAAATTGGGAACGGTAAAAGCTACAACTAAAAGTTGGACGAAAAGGAAATAAACAAAACCAGAAGCTCCAAATGGTTCTGCACAAACTGTTGGGTGAGAAGCAAATCCCTCTCAATCACAGTAATGTGTCTATCATCAACTGTACTTTGCTGAATCCTCTTAATAGTCATCACAGCTTTAAAACAAAAGCATATGTTTACACTTTGGTTTATCTACAACAGAGTAGAATAAGAGACCCACGATTGAGTGAAATCCAAGCGTTTTCTAGCTTATGTATGTATTAAAACCAAATTAATATCAGCGTTCTTAACACACACATATGGCAATGGCTTAATAGCGATGAGTGTTGCCCGCTGGGAAATCTAATCAAAATCTGACATCCTCTTAAGATATGTAACCCTTCTCTTTAAACGCCACATAGAACAGCACCACTTAGCTACGGTAGAAAAGCTCCTTATCAGGCTATGCATTTTCATGACATGTTTACATGGAAATATGGAACAGAGATCTACAGTCAAAGTGTACCGTAATTGAGCAATTCCAAACTTTCTATAGTCTGGCTCGAAGTAAGAAATGACACATCCTGCGTTACAGTGAGCAGGATGTTCTGTGGGTATTTTCAGAAGCAGTCTACAAAGCTCTGTGGCTTTAGATGTGTGATGAAGATGTGTCACTGTGTGAAATACTGTCTTCAGGAACTGTGATTAAGCCCAGCTGTAGAAGTGACTGCTTCGCCTGAAGGTCCCTGGTTTACTGAGGGAGATTTGTGTGTGCTGCTCTCATAACATGCGTTGTGTTTGGTCTGGCTGGAGACTGGGGCTGATTCAGATAGAGAGAGAGATAAGCTCAGCTCTTCAGAACTGGGTCTTTTGCTCCCCTGTGACCGTAGCCCTCTGCCTTTGGCAAACACTTCATTTCATTGTGACCCCAGCTAATTCAAACAGCCTGGGCTATGTAAGCCTCCAGTAATGAAAGCGCTAATTCCAGGCTAGAGAGAACACAAACGAAGCCTGTTTGGTATTCATCATTTTGCTCCTGCTGCATGTCTACCCGTGCATCTGCAGACTGCTGCCTCACACTGTAGCAAGACAACTTGAGAGGCACTTCGAGGGAATTTCTAATTAAAACTATAAAATTATGTGATGAATGAAGCATGCGTGGCATTCTGAAATAGGCGTTTTAGAATTTATACATAATTACAGGCTTTTTGTAGAACAGTCTTTGTGCAAAATACAAAATGTTCCTCAAATCCTATACAGGTTCTTGGAACCTCTGTTTTCAGTCAAGAACATTTTTGAATCTGATAGTTATATAGAAGTATGTTCTGCCGCTGTCACTGTGCTTGTCACTGTACTCCCCACATTTAAAGCTTCTTTGCAGCTCTATCAAAGACAATCTCAGCCCCTATCCGAAGATGAGTGCACTAGAATTCCCCGCACACAGCAATCACACATTATAAAGGCATTATCCGCCCACTAGAGTTTTTGCATGTAATTAAAGTGTGTATTTTTAGTCTGCCATGTTTTGTGGAGGCTAGACACGCCGGTGGGGCTTCATGCCTCTCGTCTGGGTTACTGGAACAGCTGTTTCTCTGAGCCTGGGGAACCAGCATGTCGAGTCAAATGCCTCCTCCAGTCACAGGCTCCTCACCTCCCAAGGCATCTATTAAAAAACCTAACGCCACCAACACATACACACTGCAGGCCTCCCTCAGTGACTGAGCTCAGCGTGAAGCCCTGTCAGGGTGTCCATTGGTGGGTAGGAGTTGGAGTACGGTAAGGGTTTTTTCACACCTGCTCAGCAGGAAGTGTTGGTGGGCAAGCGGCTTGTGTGAGATCCCTGAGGCTAGCTGAGACGTCGAACATCAGACGTCTCACTAATACAGATGTATTTGGGACTGTTGATAAGACATGATTCGATAAAGGCAGATCAGTTGGATCAAATGTCATCCAGTCTAAACCACCCATGTAATTCCTGTATGAAAAAAATGAGTATGCATAGTTCTGACAAAGCCGTCCGCCCCCCCCTTCCTTTCTAACTCTATCTTTTCCTGCTAGACCATATTGACAGTACCAGACACTAGTCATGCGAGTGGGCTGATGCCAGTGCTCTCTCCTACAGTGTTTACAGAGAGCTGTTTGAAATTGGATCACATATTTAACATATCATACTGTGACAGAACAGTCCCATCTATTATGGCTCAATACATCCACCCCCAGTAAGGTCCTCATTGGTTTGGAAGCTATGTGGACACTGAGAGATTTCTGAGCCACATAATTGATTTAAATGCAGTACCCATGGCAACTTATATTGAAATAAATGAGGTAGAAAGGCATTGTTTGCCATAGACCCACTAGTTCCAGCGTTGATTTGTCTGAGGTGACAACCCCTCAATGAATGGCACACTAATTAGCAGGCAGGCCCTCAATGACAAGAACATATCAACCTCCCTAATGGAGACAAGGTCCTGGGGTTAATAAAGCACCACACTCACACACACACACACACACACACACACACACTCACACACACTGAAGCTAAGGATTGCTTGCCATTAGCCTGTGGTACTGTGATCTGACACTCATCAGCGAGCTTCAAAGTGTCATTAACACCGCTGTGTAAATACAACAAAATTACCACTAATAAGAACACGGAAAAGAACTGGCGCCATGTCGGGCCTCATCATCAAGATCCTATGTTCAATGTCTCCAAAAAGTGTTGACAGAGAACAGCATGTAACAATGGAGAGAGTTTCATCCAGCGCAATGTCTCCGTCTAAAGAATGGTAGGTTGAGAGGTATATTCATCAGACTGATGCTAATTACTGTCTCCATGATTGAGCATAGGGAGGGACATGCGGGAGAGATAATGCACACCTACAAGGCTGTCTCAACTTTCAGTTATGATGATTAATCCACTCTTACCCACCCCTGTACAAATTAAAACAGCCGCCGTGCATTCTGGGTGTCAAACGCTTTATGAACAAAGCTGGATTCATTTTTTACTAGTAATTACAGGCTGTGTTGTTGCCAGACGGGTAAGGCATGTCATTTAGGCAGCTTGGTGACAGTCTCTCACACTATCCTGAAGATGGGAGAACTTAAGTGTGTCTTGTCCTGGAGTCAGGCTGTTTGATTGGAACAGATTGAGCAAGGACGGGGCTATTTGAAATGGGGTCTGTGAAAGGCTGGCTTGGAGGTTAAGGTTAAATGGAATTGCTCTGTTTGAATCATTTTGATGACCCACTGCAGCTGAGTCTGCAGGTTGTCCCAGTTACTTTCGAGCACATTACGAGCCTGAGATTGTGCCAAAAATCCGGAATTCATCACACACACACACAACAACTTTACATGCACACATGCACACATGCACAAACGCAAGCCGGCACACAAACATTTGCACACACACACACACAATGGTAGTTTTGTACCGTAACCCCCAATGGCACTTATCTAATATTTAACCAACTGAAATCCAGAGTTTGTTAAAGAGATACAATTGCTGGTGCTACTTTGATGTAGTGTTATAATGCATTGCATTATAACACTACACTGTGCCTGTGCACTTGTGTCCAGAACCAAAGTTTACAGTAATAGATCTTTTCTTCTCTGTACAGTATAAGAGTATGGACTAAAGGGAGTCAAAAACACTGGAAACGTCACAGTACAGGGTTGTAAAGTGAGTCATTGACAGTTATTTGAGAATGTTGTGGACTGTAGACTGCAAGAACACCACACAGGTCCTTGAACGGTTGCAACTGTTGCTCTCTTGGTCAGGCCCAGTGAGGTGAAATACTAGACATTTTACTGGAGAGCATAAGGACCTTACGGCTAAGAAGTAAATACGCTTTCACTGCTTGTGTCTGGACTGAGATCGTTTGAACAAGGTAATATCAGTTGACCTTCAAGAGATACTCACCCTCTACAGTGGGACTGTTTAGACACCCGGTGATTTTAATCTGTACTCAGAACCACTGATAAGGAAATGATGCCTATTTACTCCATTAAGAACTGTCTTTGAGTGGAGGGGGGCCATGCTGTTTCATTGCAAACATGCATCTTGTATTCTGCTGGGGACATTAACACAATCAAGCACAGTGACTTATTTTACTGTAATGTTGCTCAGCTTTTGATTGGCAGCATTTGCTCACCCCGGTGTGATGGTTATTAGAAACAGGATGAGTATTAATGCTGGGTAGTATACAAAGAGTGATAACTTGAAAGAAGGAAAAAGAGAGAGAGAAAGACGGAGAGAGTGAGAGATAGAGAGAATGAGGGACATGAGGTAAAGAGAGATAATAAGACTGAGAGAGAGAGAGAGAGAGAGAGAGAGAGAGAGAGAGAGAGAGAGAGAGAAAGAGAGAGAGAGAGAGAAGAGAAAAAGAGAGCACACCACCAGTAGCGAAACAATGTAATTCATTCATCATCTTTGGCAAGGCATGGAACATGTTGTCTTGAATCATCTCTCGCTCTCTCTCTATCTGTCCCTCTCAATATCTCTCTCCCTCACATTCTTTCTTCTTCTCTCTGCTCCACCTTACCCCCTCCTGCACACGGCACACTGCACACTTCCCATCTTCGCTCTCCCAGATATTTCTCCGCTCTACACCTCCCTTCTCCCATCTCCTCCTCGAGTCTCTTTCCCTCTCCCCTTGGTCCCCAGGACGGTCCATCAGCCAATTTGGCCTGGCCGAGGTGCTACCTGGAGGGCTGAGGAGAGGTGGTAATGGAGGGACTGACTGAGGCCTGTCACTTCATGCTCTCCCACCCCAGGGGGAATGGGAGTGGGAAAGTAATGGCCAAGCTTGCCAGATGTACCAGTCACTTTTAATCAAGTGAGCTGCTGTCACTCCGCCTTTATTGATCCCTGTGAAGTCCCCAGGCAGCATGCCATCTCACTAGTTTCTGCACACAACAACTTTCCCCCCTCGCCTTTCAAACAACTCCCCATGTGGCCACACCTCGGCTAAGTTAATCATGGTCTCCTTCCCTCTAAAATACAGCACCCATAGAAAACAAGATGTGACAGGGTGAGCCCCCCCCCGCCCATTCCTATAGTCACATGTGGACCAGCCTTCAATGCATGCTCCATGAGTGTAGACACATACGTGTGTGCGAGTGTGTGATCATGTCTGTGACATGCCACAGCTTCCTCAGCACACGCCTGTGTTCTCAAGTGTGTGTAAAGAGAATGCATCTTGTTTTTTGGTGAGGTCATACCAGTTCCCTTGTCAGTTGCTCTATCTTCATTTCCCACTCTGGCATCATCAAGTAGAACTGTGTGTTTTCATGGGAGGTTTACTGAAGATACTGTCGAGGTCAAGTGGACGCTACCACGCCTATTTGTCTGTGCTTTATCTTACTCGGCAGAGATGCATGCTAGCTGCTGTGTTTGGGTGAAGCTGATGATTTGGCACCTGGCTCTCTCCATCTTCATAGATCCCTAGCAGGGTTCTGGCTTTATTGTTCATTTGCCAAGGCCACAGGGGCTGACTATTACTGGGTCATAACTTGGCTGGATGATGAGGGATGAATCCTAATGCGGATCTACCACCAGTGGGGCTGTGTGTGTGTGTGTGTACGTGCATGACTGCATGCATGCGTGCACATGTATGTGTGTCTGTGTGCGTGCGTGGGAGCCTGCTTGTACAGCTTCCTGGCATCCCACAGAAAGAAGGTGTGCCCGTGTGAACAGCCACAGGCACACACGTCTTCGCTCTCAGTGGTGCCGTCAGGGTAAGTGCACCAGGGATCAGTCTGAGAAGGCTCATTACTGTATGTGGCATTTTCCATGTGAAGCTTTGGCAGTGATTGTGGCATCACCGTCAACAGGCTTCCATTTGTGTGTATGCCTTGAGACAGGATCGTACCACTTAGGAAGAGGGGGGAAACTAATCTGGCCCTGATGTCCTCCTCCACCCCCCTATAGTGCATTGTTTGTTCCATAGTGTTCTAGTTTTTTCCAAACCTCTCTGATAGACGCTCAGGGCTGTGGTGAAGTACGAAAGTGACGTGAAATGGAGGGTAGTTAATGGAGCCTCCTTCACAGTAGCTGTTCTCTACTGCACCATGGCGAACAAAACATACTAGCATTGGACCATGTGATCACATACTGTATAATGAGTAGGCAAATATTTAAAGAAATGGTTGCCTGTTGCCTGATTGATTTAAAGCATTGTTTGCAGGTATTTTGGGAACCAAATTTAAAATGCCACAGATGTTGAGTAATGCTGCTGTGTAGCATTAATATGCAAAGTCATGAGATATATTAACCAATCTGACATGAGGAAACAACTGTGTATTTCATACTGTTTAATTTTCTATGCTGGTGACAAAGAGGCTGTAAAAAACAATTGATGGATATTTCAACGCTGTCATAACATGGCCCACTATCAAAGATAAGTTATAGTTCATCTCCTGGTTTTGTTTGAAGGGCAAAATCATCTTAAGCCATAGCTTTTTAAGACTTAAATCTTTATCATCGCCGTTGATTCATGGCACTGAAAATCATGTGTTCCATATAGTACCCTTTCCATTTTGCCTTCTGAAAGGTCTTTAAGGTAGGCCTAGAGACTTTTACACACCATCCATTCCTTCACTTGTTACCTTCTTATGTCCACAACACTTTTTGACTGTCAGTCGTTGCTGCTTTATGTGGAAGATAAAATGCCAGACAGAATGTCATTTCCTTGGACTGCTCTCCTCCAGCGCGTGCAGACCGTGAGGACCAACTGCAACAGTGGAGGCAGAATCTATCCCTGGGATTTGTGATAGCGACAAGCCTCGGGTCCCTGAGAACACGATGTCTCCCAATCCCCCACAATCCCTTCATGGTGGAACAAAGATGTCGCTAGGCGGCTCACATTTAAGTCGTCCAAAGACCGGCAAAAGAGACGTGGCTTCTTTGGTGCCTTCTTCTCCCCTTTGTGGGAAAACAGAAAAACGATGTCTCTATTAAAGTGCAGCGCCATACATCCTGAGTGAAAAATATGTCAGATTTGTCACTTTCATATGACACACCTATTAGAGGTCTAATAAAAGCCCTCAGCTGAGTTGAGCCATGCAGCAGACATCATAGGCAGCAATTCAGTGGAAAGATGAGGTGTCAAGCTGAAAAGAGGGATATTTTTGTGCTTTTCTATAAGCCTCTGTTTGTAAGGACCTGACAGTTCTGCACCTATTGAGGTATGTCCTGTTCTCTGGGAGCCTAATCTATACTCAAATGCCAAGGACTTGATTGTGGGAGGCTGGAGCTGGTAGTGGGCACAGCAGGTATCTCCCCATGTTGCTATTGAGCGAGCAGTGAGTCAGTGAGTCAGGCTGAGGAAGTTCAGCTATGAATTAAGGGGCAGGCAGAGGCAGTGGCTGTAGCCTCTTCCATTTCCTGGCCCACATTAGAAGCAGTATTTCCCTGCTGCCAAGAAATATCATGGCAACCCATCTGAAACTCAACTCGCATCCCCTATTTGTTTTAGCTGTGTTATGTGATTCTATTGGTGCCAGCTATGTATTTTTTTACTATATATTTACTCTGCTCAGGTTTTGAAGCATTGGCTATTGATCTCAGACACAACAAAGAACACAGGTCCAATTATTAGACAAGGACACAAATCAGTCTTCAGGGCTCCTTCACAATGATACAACTTTCTCCCTTAAACCTCAACCAATCTCCTCTAAAGTCTAGTTTTTCTTCTCTTCTTTTCAGACAGTTGTGGTCAAATGTAATGAGTGCTTGTTTGATAGCGGTACCTAGAACACCTGCATTCGATCTTGCAAGGTATTTATCTTAGCATAATCAGGCCTGTGATCCTGATCATACCATTTCATTCATCACACCGTAACATTTGACGGAGTATAAACCAAGCCATCACACTCTAGCAGTCACTTTCTCTCAGAAGGCAATTATGTTTGCTCTTTGAAACTGCTGGATATAATGGTGTGTACGTTTACACAGAGGCACAGGATATCACACACCCACACGAACACACACAGATACTGTACACACACAGTGACACACACACAGGATTGACACTCACACACAGGAGTGAGACTGTAGTTGAGATTACAGTGTTGTATCATTAGGACAGTCATAAAAGCCCCTTGAGCAACGTTATGGTGCAAGTATACACTAAAACACACAGTCAGCTGTAATTGGCTCCCTTGCTCTTACAAGAGTGGTGGAGTTTTACAACGTATCACGATATTGCCAGATCAACACTGAATTCCCATGCCAGCCGTTTTGTGATGTAATTTCCCGATTGCTATATTGTGCTCCGTTTTTTGTTGGTCATAAACGTAAAGCAGATTAGTCACATTATATACAGTACCATACTAGTCTACTGGCAATTAAACGCCAAGTACACCCGAAGAATGATCTAATCAATTGGTGTATGCATCGTTACACCATTTTCCAGTGGGGCCAAAGATTCCAGAACACCTTTTTTTCTCACATGGACAGTTTGGGGACCAACACTCCAAGGCCAAAAAGCAGAGCAAACCTCCCATAAGCGTTGACATGCAGGCCAGTCCTGTGTAGGATGGCCTGAAATCACGCAACATCTGCCAGGTGTCTCAGCCAACAGACCACCCTGTCCCTTCGCCCATCCTGCCTGCAACCCCAGGAGACCCCTGCCCACCTGTGACACGCCCCCCGCCCTGGCAACTCATGAATAATGCATGAGCAGATTGTCGGCGGTGAGCTAATGAGTCAATTGCTCAGTGAGTCTAGCGAGGGAGGCAGACGCTGGCGCCCTGAGACAATGAGCCAGAGCCGGCCTCTCGCTCAGGCTCTGCTCTGACAGCAGATGTCCAGGGTTCATGGTGATGAATTATGGGTTGCTCCCTTGCTCCTCCTCTACCTCGCAGTGGTACAAGAGTAGTTGTGTGTGCGTGTGTGTGTAAGGGGGGGGAAGGGTGGTCTGTGTGTGTGTGCACGTGGGCGTATGTGTGCATCTGCGTGTGCCTGCTCATGGAGGGGGGAACCATTTCTATGTTCACGCTGTGGGGACAGTTGGGTTGGTGTAACACTCCATTCCTCTCCTCCACAGCAAATTCCTGAGAGAAAAATCCCACCGCTCCAGCTAATGTCCTGCAAGCTCACTCTGAGACACGGTCCTGCGCCTCAGAGATAATGAGGACAAGAGCGGTTTGTGGTCAACACAGGATGTCTTCCGTTTGCATGAGCGGGGGTGTGTGTGTGGGGGGGGGGGGGGTCCATGCATCAAACATGCTTGTGAAAGCACGCTTCAGTGATGGATTGTTGCGGGCTTGCATGATGATACAGGGCCGTGAATATGTGATGATCTAATGTTTTGCTTGCTTGATGTCTCAGTTTGGCCTCAGAATGGATGTTTAGTAATGGTCAAATGTTTGACAGTAAAAAATGGGATGCAATTCCAGGACAATGGAATGGTAGTCACTTATCCTAGATTTGAATGAATTTATATTTGTTTCAATAAGGCCTGAAATGAGAAAGGTAGCGTACTTCCTTGCAAATGCACTGTATGTACTCGTTTTAATATGGTGGATCTTGCCTAAACAATCAAAATTATTAAAACAATTGGGAGTCTGACACTAACTGTAGCTGTGATTTTGTAACAAAGAAGTCCGGTCACCTTTTATGCACATTGAGCCCTCAGAGTCTTGCCTAATGAAGTCAAGAAAGCACATTGCAATTACAGCTGATCCTCCCCTCTCTCTCTCACACACACAATCAGTCACACATACACTGTCACTGAGTCTTTCAGATTGGATAGAACACTCTCCGGTGTCACAATGAAATAGTGTGTTCAAGGTTCAATTAATAATCCCTTCAAAGTTTTTTGAAGACAGGCAGTACTGGGCAGCCAAGTTATAATTCTGGAGCAGGAGTCAGTGTGTAATGCAGCTCCACTGTATAGTATCTTAGATGTCTGGGCAGAATGACTAAAAGGATTCAGTAGGGAACATTTTGTAATCATGATTTTATTGGCCAGTCTCAAAGGTTTCTCTACTAACTAGCTTTTCGTTTCACACTCCTCCCTCTGTAGGACATAACATCAAGGGGCAATTTGCTCTTTGGCCATGAGAAGCCAGTCATGAGTGAGGGTGGTGCACAAGCTGAGACAATATGGCTGTGGGGGGTATGGGGGGGGTACCTAAAAGCCTAAAGTAGAACTAACCCTCACAGTTAACAGTATGGTTAAGCCTGCTATAAGTGACAATAATCTCTCTTTAAATATATGGAACACTGTCTGCTTCCTCTCAGCTTGTAATGCCCAAAAGATATCCTTTCTTTTTAGTGAACATAGCCTCAATCCCACAGAAACTGCATCCTTCTGATATGTTGTTCAAACTGACCACAGCATTTTAAAATCAAATTTATACAGAAATATCCCGTAAAACAATGGGCCTCAAATAGGCACATAACAATTATAAGCATTCCTTTTTTACTGTCCTGTAACAATTGAAACAATTTGAAGACAATGATGTGAACATGGCAGAGGAGGCCGGTGTGATCACCAGACACAGGAGTAGGTTTTTGTTTTGGACATTCTAATTAGCACTAACTGGATGACAAGGTGGTCTCTCAAACTTCATCCTGTGCCCTCTCAAGCGACCCAAAGCTTGAGAGGAATAGATATTGTCATTCAATATCATGACCACTTGGAGGACACACAGTGAGGCATGCAATACATAAATGAATACTTTAAGGTGAGAATTTTTTTGCAATTCACTTCCTTTATTGTTCTACTGTAGAACATTTAGCAGATAACTAGCCTTGCAATAAGTAAAAGGTTGATAACTATTTTATACACTCAACAAATTGCTCTTGAATTTAATTAAAATCAACTCACAGGATATGGTCAATGTTGGAATCAAACCGAGAATTGTTCAGATTCTAGAAGCGAATACTGTACAGTATTCCATGAGGAACTGAAATGCCTAAATATCATTAAGAAATATTTGGGTTGGTCGCAGTTTCTGAAACACATACTCCTTAGAGTATTGTATTTTCTTCGGACCAATCTTACAGACTTCAGTCTCTGTCTCCCCATGATTTCATTACGTATGCAACAATCATTCTTAACTCAAACAGTCACACAAACCACTGATCATCTCCTCTCTTTGATTTTCTAAATGTAGTTCTTGATATTTTACAACCCTTCATCCCCAACCAAATCAATGGTAGTTACTGTCTTTAGATGTGACCACTACAGGGTAGAATCAAGGAGATAGCTTATTATCTGAAACCTTCCCACATAAACTCCAGTCTAACTGGGCCATTAGAGGGAATGATTCATCCCGCAAATGGCATTGCCATTTCTACCAGACTGCATAGCACACTCAGTTTCTACTAACATACCCTTGCATTGAACAGTACCTGTTGTTGCATTCATTGCATTCCTCTCCACACAAGGAGAGAACACGCTAAAGGAACTGATACAGTCCCTTTTCCTTTCTCAAAGTGTTCTTTCATTAATAACAACTTCTCCTGGCACCTAACAGTGACTGGAAGGTGGAAATCGAGTTAGCTCACCCTGCATGGTCTGGGCCAAGGACAGTGGATCAGCATATCTGACAATAGATAATCCAATAGAGGCTGCTTTCCCCTATTCTCTCGGACCTTGTCACTACTCATGATTCTCCCCCTTGCCTCCAGCGCTGACAAGGGGCCTGTCTGCCGGCAACAGCGGAGACCCAGGACCTGGACATCGACAGGAAGTTTGGGCGCAATCAGTTTAAGGGGAATCAGGCTCCAATGGTGCAGTAGCTTTATTGTAAGATTCCAGTACTAGGCTTTAACCAGCTGTAACCCCAATGACCCGCCCACAACTGAAAATGACATGACTTTAATCATATTAATAACATTTTAATACAGATTCATTTTTTGTACCTGCACATTATGCTATACATTATGGTTTGGATTTCACTGAATGGCCAATACAGACAATTGAGTGACATTCTGCTTAAATTTGTTTATCTTTGCACAGGTTGTAAGCTACGTACTCCTATCTGTTTCTCGAAACATTTTAAATAAATTGTCTTCTCACGTCATACAGTAAATTCCTTTCTGTGAAGGAAGTACTCTCTGGCAAGCGGACAGCTGTGTGGTTAGCACCTTACATTGTGTAAGAGGTATGCACAATGATGTGTCTTCTATTTTCAGTTGCATAAGATTGACACTAATTTAAATGCAAACAACAGAACATACAAAGTCAGGACATCGTAATGTCAGCTGAAATTCAGTTTTTCATTTAGCGTGTTAGGCAAAAGCAATTTAGGTAATACTTTAGAATCATGGTCCGTTGCAAGTAGTTATGCAGGAAGTAACAGGTAGTACTACATTAACACAGAATTTAATACTATTAACTAACATGGAACCAGTATTAACTAAGCAGTAAGTAATAGCTAATTTACTATAAAGGTAGTTCCTTGGTAGGTATTTGGTTATTACTAAATAAATATATACTCATTGAGAACTACTTGTGAACTATGACCAATGAAGAAAGAATAACCAATGAATTACTAATGACAAAAGTAACTTGTCTAAAAAGTGAACAATTTGTTTTTTTTAATTCTGAACATGGTCATAACTTTTCAGAAGCTGGTGCCTCAAATGGGTTCTTTGTGGAAACCAGTTTATGAATATTATATCCCCCCAAATACATTAGCTACAGGTTGAGATTGTGACTCTTACCAAAGGATGGACGTATGTTCTCTGTTTATTTCAAACTTAAACATGGTTTAATACAAATAATGATAATTTGTTTAACATTTTTTATAATTAGGAAATGATGCTGACACACTCATGATTGGATTAGTTCACCATTATGAACTATTGAGTGTCAGTTCAATATGTCTCAGACTCCAAAGACCTACCTTTATGTTACAGGAGCCGCCTGAGGAGGACTTCTCTTTAGGATGTGAATATAAACATTGATGTTCTCTTGTCAAAAACAATTGGCATTTATGTTGCGATAAGCGCAATAAGCGCAAAACCACATCTTCCAGATACGTTTGTTAGAATATCACTTGTGCCTCAGAGAAATGTACAGTACATACAGTATGATCAAATATTGGGGTGGGGACGTGTTATAACGTTAATATTCATAAACTGGTTTCCACAAAGAATTAAGAAAATTCTTTCTTAATTGTTCATAGTTCAAGTAATTCTCAATGAGGATATATTTATTTAGTAATAACCAAATACCTACCAAGGAACTAACTTTGTAGTAAATTAGCTATTACTTACTGCTTAGTTAATCTTGATTCCATATTAGTTAATAGTATTAAATTCGATGTTAATGTAATACTACCTATTACTTCCTGCATAACTACTCGTGAACAACAAACCATTATTCTAAAGTGTTACCGCTATTTACTTACCCACTTACGCACCTACCAATTCACTTACACCTTTCTGTGGTGTTAAACTAATGTGTTTAACAGTTGGGTCTTATTTAGTAGCAAACCACAAACACTGTTCAGAATTAAACATTTGAATTAAACATGGCAGTGCGTTCTAAGATTAAATACAGTATAAAGTTTGCCTCAGAATGACACCGTTTCTTACATGTTAGACAAGATGCAGAGATGTTTTAGACAACACTATCCATCTAATACAGAAAATTAAGGAGCAGACTTTTTTCTTGGATCCCAACTCGTGTCTGACATGTTCCCCTCCTCTTCACACTTCCCCAAGGACTAAATCCCCTTGCGTTTAGTCAGTTTTATTACTCCTTTAACTCTGTGTGTCACAGAGTGAACAGTTTTAAGTTCCTCTCCCTGCATTTTAAAAGCAGAGCTGTGATACGGCATGGCAGAAGTCTTTATGGAAGCTTGCCGAGGTGACATGTTCTTCCTGGAGCAGAAAGAGAGACTGATATTGCTCAGCCTGGCTCCAAGCACTTGCCTCCTCATTCCCATAACTCCATAATGTATGCTAAGCTGTGTCCTTACGATGGGGGTATTAATGGGTGGGGCCGGTGTAACTGCCTTAAACAAGGGATTAGCCTGTCGCTGATGAGGCTGGGTTCTGTGATGGGATTATTTACATAGCTTCAGTGGCAGGGGCCAGGTGTCATTAAGAACACAAATCCCCTAATAAATTTCAGAAGTAGGGAGGATTGCAGAGGGCACCGACAGGAACAATGATTGTGTCATTGGTGGACTCCCTGGATTTGCAACATTAATCTCAACGCATTAGCCAAGTTGAGGGGGGAAAAGTTTTCGTGCCTCTTTGTTGCCAGAGTTTCTCTTGATCACTGGTGCTGGAAGGGGAACATGCCAGCAACGATGGCTTAATCAAAAGACATAATGGGCCAGGCTTCTGAGGCTGGTGAGTGGTCGCGCTACCTGCGTTACAGACCCCACACTGGGTAAATACAGTAAGCCGATCAAAGGACGCTGCAAGTCTTCCCTCTTCCCGTAGTTCCTCTCCTTTTGCCAAGTCTTAGCTTGACACCACTCCCTCTTTAAAGGCACATATTAGCCTTTTTCTAATCCTAACAAGGGAATGAAGATAACAGGAAGGCTTCACAGAGAGTCATCGTTTGTCCAAGATGAAGTGCCGACTCCATAATTATTTCCTTTCCTTCCGCTAATTAGATACTATTCAAAAACCTTTTAAGATGAGTATTCTTGCTATTTACATTGACATCTCATAACAACTAAATCCATCTATTATTCTAATCCCCTGGTGGGACCATCATAGATTTGCTAATTGGAGGTTATTCTGTGCATTGTATTCCTCTCGTTAGGTGGTGAATTCATAATAAACGCTCAGATGTCCTTGTAGATTAATGTGCTCTCTTCATAATGAAGAGCACATGGTGCATCAATATTGTGTTCAAACAGACTGACAAGCTATATGTAGGTCCATGTGACTTTGATTGGTGCAGTAGGCTATGTCATGTCTTACCTTGGGTAAGGATGCGTACACAATTGTATGCAACAGATGTAAGTAAACCAGGCATTTTCACAAGAGTTAATAACACACTGTACTGTGTTGGGAGTCTCTTGGGGTAAATCCTCAAGATGCTCGATTCTGAAACGTCATTGACAGTATTTATAACATATGCAACAAGAACACACTTATGAAGCTATTATGATACTGTGTGTGTTCATTTATTTGAGCATGAGTGAAGCGCAAAATGTTACTCCAGAACTTTGTATCACAACTAGTTTCTCCTACAGTGTAATCTATCAGTTTACTATCCTTGATTAAATGGCCATTTGTTTGTATGTGAAATAGTCTACAGTCTTTCCCCTAAGGGGCACAATAGGGCCTGCACAGGGGATCCCAAAAGTCTGTGACGTCCACAGCTCTTGGGCTAATTCTGTCAGCAGCACCCTCCCATAACACTACATTGTAAATGATCTTAGTTTGCTTAGAGGGTTTGTGTATAAAAGCAGGAGGATAAATACATGGCTGTGTTGTATTTTGAGGGAATAGTCCAAGGGATGTATACAGAGATATACCGCTGGGACTATTCACAGAGGACAGCCCTCGCTACTTACTTACATTATTTGTTGCAGTGAAGCGGTGCCCAACTGTTCAGGTCCTGTTCCTGTCTCCCTGCTCCAGGTCACACTGCTCCATGTCTCCCTGCTCCCTGTCCTCCCTGCTCCCTGTCTCCCTGCTCCCTGTCTCCCTGCTCCCTGTCTCCCTGCTCCAGGTCACACTGCATCTTCACCATAGTTCTCCCAGACAATGTGGCTCATAACTCAGCCAGACACAGAGAGAAAATAACCACACTTTACAGGGGCGGGGAAGTACAGAGTGTAAGGTGCTAAAATAGAGGATGGGTTTTCCAAAGAGCATGGTGCCTGACAGGCAATTGAATGTTTTTTGTCCAGATCTAGACCTCTATGTGCTTTGTTGTTTTACTGCATTGTTGTGTTGGTTTCTAGGTGGTTATTTGTTTTTTAGCTTCTTTGTTACTTTATGGGGGACTACACTGGAAAATATGATTTGCCCAGATCTAACTTGTAGCTCAGTGAAAGTTAATATTGATTTGTACAGTAGGAAACCATCTAATATACAGCTAATATACTAACACACCTCAGTAGATTGTGATTTGTCTATGCAGCACAAATGTAGTTTTTCATTTTTCTCAGACTCGCTCAATAGTGTAAATTACCCACTAAGGACTGCATCAATCAAAGGACCACTGAGCACTAATACAAATAGGTAGTTCCATCAAGCCCAACTGCATCATTGAGTGGAACAACGTGTTAATTAATGAAAGCTGACAGAGGATTTGAATGTGGCATATAGAAATATGGGGAGGCATGTGAGACTGGATTCACAATTAAAGTGTTACATTTTCTTATTAACTCTGCTGGGGTTTAATATGGGAAATATTCTGCAAAGGTGCAGAAAGCAGCTGAAAGTAGATTCAATTGCCTAAAAAGTAATTTGATCAGCTTGCAAAGTGCTTGTTAGTGAGCTGTCTAATGGCCTCGATCATGGTAAAATAGCACATTTCATATCTGTGTATTATTTTATGAGTATAATTATGTGTACAATTTGCCACTCATTAACATATTTCACATGCGTTAAATGGTTTGCAAGAAAAAAAACAAAATGTAATAGCGTAGCTACTTTCACTGGGGAAAACCTAAATAGCTACATAATGCGCACAGCATGCACCTCAGGTTTAAAATACAGAAAATGTACTGGCTCATTAGACCAGCTGCATTGTTGTTATTGTTAGGAATATTTTTGTATTGTTTCCTTTATTGCTGAACCCGCAGCGTCTAGAACCTTAAGCCCACACGCTGTGGTATCTGCTGTATGTAAATGTTACACAAAACATCTTATTATGGTAACCAGGGATCTTCACAAACTAGCTATTCAAACACTGATGCCATAACAACCTTGTCAACTAGTTAACAACACTTCAAACTCAGGAACAAGGTCATTTTTCCTATGATTCTATTCTATAGTCTTCAAACCCTTTAATATACAAACTCTTTAAAGACAACTTTCATAATTTGAAGACACATTGAAGTATTGATGGGTCAATTCTGTGTATTGTATTTCAGTAGAAACATTGTATGTATTTGCCACGACTCACAGTACTGCCACACGTAGGCCTGGTAATCTGTCTGCGTAGTGAACAAGGTGAGCTGGGTTCATAACCATGTATGTTTAACTGTGATTGCAGTAAGCACTGCCTTTACACCAGAGGTGAGAAACTGGTGACTCACCACTCACAACCAAGTGGGTAGCTAGGCAGCCTTCTGGTGGTTATGGGATGTATGCCTCATGACAGCCCTGATGACAGCTGCAATACCTCCAAGCATATCGTCATCTATGCGTCAGGTAGGTTCAACATCAATGTTTAAATAACATGTAACAAATGTGCCCATAACATAGATAATTATCAGTATGTTTTATCTGTACTAAATGTAGCTGTGGTATGCATACAAAACTGCTGTTGTCCTGTACGTTTAACGTAGTGAAAAGAAACACGTGGCACACTTGGTCAAATCATATGACTTCCATGCCTACCTACCCTCCTCTGTCAGTACACTTTCCATGATTACTGGTGAAGGCTGTTGCCATGGAGATCTAACTTTATTATCAGCCTTATACTCACTTGAAGATGTGCTTGTCCACTAATTGTCAAATTATGTTCAGGTGTTAAAGTCTATAAAAACACATTTAAGAAAAATATTTTGTGCCATGGGCAAGTTCATTTGTATTGATGTATTATGATTTATTGTTCTCCATATTGATTTCCTGAAGATGTGCAGTTTGTGTTTTTGATTGTGTATTGAAATGTTTCACCATTCCCCTGAGGGATCAGAGTTTGGACCTGTTTCTCAGTTTCTAGATTAGTACAGTATGTGTTTGTTCCAAAGCTGTGAGTCATTATGCAGGTAGCTTGGAAAACAGATGTTCCTCTTCCCTTTTGATCAAACTCCAAAAGCCACGGTATTTGAGGATCTCACTGTTTAGCAAGAAATGAAAACATGGATAAAAATGTGTATAACGTTTATACTGAGTAGACCATGTTTTTACTTTTTTTTAACCTATGTCCAGGCTTAGTGTAGTGCAGTGTATGCATACAAATGTGAGTGAGAGTCTAATGACATTTCCATGGCAGGTGTGTGTTGAAGTCTCAATGCTTTCAAAGGAAACTTGTGGCTCCACGAGAGACAGGCTCGCTTATGATCAAAGAGAATTAACTGACAGATCGACATATGCTGGATAAATAATGTAACATACTAGTGACCCCTTGTGAAGAAGTGAATTGCCGCTCCCCCTGTATCCCTGTATGCAGAATGTCAACTCGGGAGGCGAGACGGAAATCATTTTTATGCAGCCCAAATCAGAGCCAGAGCTTGTCATTCAAAACGAGCGTGGCGTGGAGTCTCAAAGCTCAGTGCTACATCTGTACAGACAAGAACCCATTCATTTACTGCGGGTGGGGAAGCGTTTCAAAAGGGATCATTAAAACCACCCCATTTAAAAGTTGCATACAATGATCAAACGCTTTCATGCCACTGGATGGAGAGGGAGTCCTGAGCTGAACTGAAGGTGAAATGATTGAAGCAAGGCATTTGGAAACATGCTCACTGGATTGCCAGATATGGTGTACATTGCATGCCACAGACTTTTTTGTTTACCTCTGAGGTGCAGTCAGTTTAGCTAAACAGTGGTATACTTTTCCATTCTCTCTCTGAATACAGGTTTTGTACAGTAACTTGAATGTGTTGAAGCTGAGTGTGGTCACTTACTCTCACAAATGCCACCCTGTACACAGGGATTTCATAGCTATGGGTTTTGTATATTTGACCTTTCTATAGGACTGGAAGCGTAAAAAGTCAAGACCTATTTTAAGATACAGCACAATGATTATGCTCCTACAGATTGACCTGGAAAGGAGATGTAGAAACAGGGTGATTTAATTTATGCTAATTGGAGATTTTCCCATATGTCTGCCATAGGAGCCATGTTGGATCCAGTGCACTCCCACAGAGGAATTTGATTGCCCTTCTGTTGCTAATCAGCAGTTGTTTTAGGGGTCGTGTCAGATGGCAGAGTCTCTGGCTTCCTGCTGGATAAAATACAGCCCTGTATGGATAAAGATGGCTCCATAAAACAAACTAAGTGAACCTTGCAGATAGATCAAAGGCAACAGCTGGTTGGGGGAAGCAAAACTCCCTTTCTCCTCTGTAGTTTTAAAAGAGGGCTGGAGCAGCTAAAAGATGTCTAACAAAGATTATCAAGGAGCTGCCAACACCACACCTATCCTTGGGGACCCAAGCTTCTCACAGGCTTGCAATCTACCGGACTTTACCCCCAGCTGAGCGAGCTGGAGTGGGTGCAATTTGTAGCCTTGACACCCGTTAGCCTCGAATCTGTCTCAACACTCCATCGCATGTGATCCAGCCATCCCATCAAGCTTCACAGGATGTGAGACCGACATGAGAATTGTGCTCCTGCCATCCTCTCTCCACCGCTGTGGGAGGCCGGGCACTTCAACAAATAGACACACGCCATAAATTGTGAGGAGAAACGGTCTGACAGACGAACAGATGGGTTCAATATATTGCTCTCTCTCCCCATCCACCTTAGGCTGATGAAGCGAGGTAAAGAGAGAAAGTGAAGGTGGAGGGAAATGATCTGTGTCAGTGCATTACACCAAATTGCTCCTTCACTTGAACATTCAAATGAGGCCCAATGGCGTGAGCAATGTCAGAGCAATTAGAAATCCTCAGTTTAGAGGTTAGCTCTTTTCCCAACTCTGATCTCTCCAGAGTGCATACCCTGAGCCTCTGACACGCAGACACAAGGCAATCTTTGGTGTAATTGATATTAGCAGCCTTATTAAACCACAGCAATAGAAACAGACAAACAACATGCGTGATGTTGAATACCAATCAGAGGTTGAAATAAGACTGAAGGGGGAGGGGAGGACAAGGTTTGAGACAAGGTAAGTCAAATAGAGCTAACTACATTTGTATTTAGACCTCAGCTTCATCCCAGTATGTCTTGTAAGGACTTGCAAAATGATAACAATTCACTGAAGGGTATGTTCGGTGTTGTTATATCCATTTTACATTTAGTCATTTAGCAGACGCTCTTATCCAGAGCGACTTACAGTAAGTTCAGGGACATTCTCCCCGGGCAAGTAGGGTGAAGTGCCTTGCCCAAGGACACAACGTCATTTGGCACAGCCAGAAATCGAACCGGCAACCTTCTCATTAATAGTCCGACTCCCTAACCGCTCAGCCATCTGACTTGCACATTTTAGTGTACATTTTGAAACCAACTCGGACTACTGTCTTCTGTGAAAGAACTGAGAAACATTCCAAAGCCACGTTTCTATCCGCAAGTCTCCGGAAATCCTCCTGAAAAATCCAACTATTTAAAATTGCACAGCACTGGCCTCTTCATAATTAGATTTAAGATGAGAATGTCTCCTCAACCACAAAGAGGCAGACATAAAAAAAGAATATGATTTATTTTGTACTGTATGCTGGCTAATGTCTCAAGAGCTGAGTCTATCAGCAAATTAATCTAATCAGCATATCAAATCATGAGATTGATTCTGACAAACCATTTTATGTAATGTGAAATTTCACACCAAGAACCGGTAGCCTATAATTGTATCGCTTTAATTGAAGTGATTTGAACCTGTGTCGGACCAATCCCTACTAAACATAGGCTTACAAAGTAAATTCAATTCATCCTGAACATCCTGAACATTTATTAGTGAAGTACGGTTATAATGTTTTCACCTGTCTAAAAACTTGAAATAAAACTTTTTATTGTTGTGATCCTTCCAAAAATCTATTTCCCTTGCATGTTGTTGATGCTGTGTATTAATTACAATACAGCTGAATACAATTGAAAAGTTATCTGAACGGTCACAACATTTTTATTTCTGTTGTAATATTGTGGGTGCTCGTAAACATGAAATGGGTTCCGTTCTACACATACCACATTTTGAACCATTGAGCATTGACATCATCAGTGGATGTGTCATTTCCTACAGGTTGGAAAGAGAGGATGGAGAAGGCAACGATACATTGTATCATTGTACAATGTATCATCCGAGGAAGATAATGATAAATCGTCTGGGGAATAAAGATTGTCCAGTGGTCTGCTGACAAAACCCAATGCCTGGTGATGACTTGGTCATCTCTTGAGCAAGTGCAGTAGCACGAGAAAGAATAAGCTAAATGCTGAACTAGTGGAAGAGTTGGCCAAAGCTGGCTTCAGTCAAACTCAAAAACAACTGGTACAAATTAAAACAATGTCCACCATTTATGAGGCATTCTGACACTGGTTCTGCCTAGTGATGGGAAATGCTGCTCTTTTTGGTGAGCCAAATCATTTTGCACAGAAGTAAGATTCAGTTCTTTGGTTTCCAAACAGCTTTCATTAGTACCTCTACTGGTTTTTCAATCAATAAAAAAAAACATGACCTATCAATTTCAGCGAGCATTGCGGTGAAAATATCATCCTATTATTCTGCCTTGTATTATTATATTAAAACAATTATTCAGCTCTCAGACAGGACCTGGCTCTAGATGTTCACTTAGAGGAGCCGGCTCATAGAGCCTCTTGTCAATCAACCTGGTAAGTAAATGCTAGGTGACCTGTTCACACCAAGTGTCTATCCATTATTTATTTTTGGTGTGAAAGTTGTAATAAATTACATATTACATAAAACAATTACAAAGATTTTCACACGTACAGACAAATCTTTGTTGGAAAATCATTCTGTAAATTTCACTAATCACAGAATATTAGAGAACAATTTTCTCAGATTTATGGGGAGGCATGGAGAAAGGTAAAATGATCATTTGCTTACTAACTTCTTCAATGGTGTCGTGTCAATTTAGTTTGATTAATTCATATCTATTTGAGGGGTAATGTCTCCAAACTCAATTTGCTGAGGACAATGGAAGGGAATTTGCACACAAGGCCATATTTTGATTGATCTGTGTGTGCAATTGGTATTGTCTTCCCAGTTGTGGATATGTAACCATTCAACCCAATGGGTCCATGAACAAGAGGGTCCATGTACAATAGGGTCCATCATACAGAAAAGTAGCCTACATCTGCTTTGTGCTACTTTGTGTCTTTTTTGTAATTCCTTGAAAAATTATAAACAACAGCCAATATTTTTATAAATGCTACATGGATTCAAGTCATGATTTTCTTTAATAGCTTAGCAGGAGGCATCAGTGTTTGCTAAATTAACAAAAATAGGCCACGAATATCGTTAGACTTGCCTTGAGTTTTTCCTCTGCATCAAAAAATCTGTAAATTCTTTCTACCTTTATCAAAGCAGCTCGACAGTGGTTTGAGAGGTGGCTAGGTACATTTGAGTATGAATTCAATTTGACTCCTTTCAGACTGCAGTGATCAGTCTGTTTCTTCTCTATTCATAAAGACTTACTATATACTGTATGTTTATATATATATATATATATATATGGTCCCTCCCCACCCTGTACTGTCCCACAGTCAAACTACGGGTAATTAACAAAGTGAGATACATCTTCTTATCTCTGAAATAAGAAGACCTGGCACATTTAGACAATCTATGTAATATCTTCACTCTGCAAAAAAAACCCACATTGTTACATTTTCTCCATCTCGTTCCCCTAACACTCTGATTGAATCATGCTCCGCTTAATATTCAAGTTATCTCAACACATATCTAATAGCAAATGTGTAATTTGATAATAGTCTTAGGGATTCACTTAGTTCAGATGCAACATGATAACTCAGTTTTACTACTTGATATTGCCTCTGTGCACATTCACAACAGGGTGTCATCAATTCAGTCCACAATTTTCCATGAGCTTGGGTATAATGCCCACAATATTAGATTTGCTGATTTAATGGTTAAATTAGGCAACGGCATGTGCTTTCAAATTCACATGACGTAATGATAATTTATCTAAAAGACATCCAAGATTGTAATTATTTAACAGAAAAGTGCCAGCTCCACAGAACATTAACATTTAATAATGTGTGGCTTTGTTGAGTCAAATTATGGTTAATTGCAGTAAATGCACAATATGACATTCCATACTAATGAACAAGGGACGGTGAACGTAAAATGAAACAGCCAGGTTGTTTATTTCCTCTGCTGACATTTCCCTAAATGCCACACATCCGGGTGGCCTTGACATCGAGATATGTGTGATATGTAAATGCACTTCCGTATCATTGTACAATTGTTCTCTAAATATCACTAAACACCACATTTCCTCTCAAGTAATAGCTTTCTCTCTAGGTCATTTGAGAGAAGGGCCAACAACAAAATAAAACACTTTACAAAAAGAGACTTGGAAAGAGACTTCAAACACAAAAGCAGTGAATCAAAGTTCTTTAATAAGTATCAGAAACTTTGTTATTACACATTGAAACATCTTTACAACAGTAAACAATGCATTTTTACAAAGCCTTTTGTTTTTCTGTAACATACTTCCAGTGTATACATTGAATACATTGTTTGATTGAGCTGATATCTCAGTCTGAACAAGTCAATTCAATTTCTCCTAAAGGAAATGACACTCCAAAGGCTCAGGTGATGTACTGTGTGGTTCTGTCAATGACCTGGAAATCTCATATCCTTCCACCGCCCAAAGCCAGCCCAATAAAGTATTGCTAAATGAATTAATCTATTCTACTTGGGACATCACTCAAAGGGAGATAACAGTTAGGTATATCCCTTCCCTCCATATGGTCACAGATGTCAAGACTTAGCCAATCCGAACGCTCCAATTTGCCACGGTGTTCCTGTCATGATTAAATAGTTCCAAGGACAACTCTAGCACAGAGGAAGGCTTCCTGACCACTCTGATACTCATCTCCTGCCATAGATTGGAGGTGGTGGAGATGTAGCCTGTGAGTCTCACAGTGGATTTACACTGTTATTATTTTCTGCTCTTCACCCCCAGGCAGATTGTGCTTTTTTCTATTATTTCTACTTCATGAACACAGAAAAAGTACAGAACAAATATGTATTTTTACGTGCATTTCAACTTCTGAGACAATAACGACAGCAGAGTCATAGTTTATATCATTGTATGAGATGTGACAAATAAATCCGAGGTTTAGGTGCTTTTATTGTCACAATTCATGATGTTGAATGTGTTCTGTCAAACATCAGATCATTGCATCACACAACTATTTATAAATCTTATTATAATAATTTCGATTATATAGCACTGTTTTCATAGCACTGTAGTATTCTTCACCGTGCCTGGCAACTGATTACTTTACTTTGTGGTTAGTAGATACACACTGTTCCTTGACTCTGACCACAGAAATAATGGACAAGCCTCCACTTCTGATCCTTCATCTTCTGCCGTACTTTTGACACACACTATTTGCACGGTACTTTGGATAAAAGTGTCTATTAAATTAATCAAATATAATGTACATAACATAGTAACCACAAAGTGGTTGCTATGGTACCATTATCATACATTTGTACATTTCACAATGCTCTCTCTTTCTATAATAAGCATAAACTCAATTTTATCTATATTGTACATACCGTAGCGTTAAATCTTTAAGATCCTAGTCTCTAATATTGATGCAGTACATTTTCTGTTTTGAAGAGTATACATTTTGAACCGAATGACTGTTCTCCTTTCATAGTTACAGTGCATGTACAGTTCTGTCAGAACTGAACACAACAGTAACATGATCCACACAATATACAGTAGGTACCGAGAATGCTGTCCATGGGTGATTACACCTCTACATTAATAACACATGAGTACACCTGAGAATAATATATTTAACAAACACATTGAAATGAGATGTCAGTCACAGCCTGCAACCTTTTTGAGTAGCTCAACAAATGAGTCTTCTGCATTTGCTGTTAAAGCATTTATTTTTGCATTATGTCTTCATTGTGAACCTGCTATGAAGGATTTTGTTATTTCCTCAGCTCGGTTTGGAGTTTATTACTTTAAGACACAGCTTGATGCTCAAGTTAATTTGGGGATCATGGACATCAATATATGAGTAGAATCCAATAGTAAGAAATGTGTGTACAATATATTGTATCCAACAAGGTTAGGGAATTTAAAGCAAACCCCAGTGGCAATTAATTATTCTACACATCCATGTGTCAGCATTTGGGCTATACTGTACAGTAGCCTATAGTTGTTGAAGTACATGTAGTTTTTTAACTAACTGTACTGTACTTGAAAACAATAATTAAGTTCAAACCATTACATTGTAGCTGCAGTGCATATACAATGTTAGACAGACATGGTCCATTTGGCACCCCTGCTTGTTGAAAGCTACATGTGAAGTACTCTCAAAATTGCCACTGTCGGACACACTGTACAGCTATCACCAAGGGTCAGGCCACCCCAAATCTACTGGATTGACCAGATACTGTGAGTAGGGGAAGTTGCTGCTTACACCCTTCAGTTTGGGTGGTCAGTGTGATTCAGCCAACTGGCAAGATCTTGCTTAACATTTTAGAGCAGATGAATGGAATGAATCAGACAGAGCATAAGAGGTTCAGATTCATGCATATTACTGGGAACCAGTTTGTAAGATCATAGTGGCACAGGGAAATATGATATTTTGTTACCACAGGGTGTTAAATGCTGCCTATAGGATTATCACCAGCCTCAGCAGATGCTCTAAACAAAAATGTCAAGGCTTAAGCCTGGTGTAAACATTACCAGTGGACAGAGTTTATCAGTTTTGGAGCAGACTTCATATTTACAGCCCTTAAGCAACTCAACTGCTCATGTTGGTCACACAAACTACCTAAACGTTACGGGCATAGCTCATTATTTACGTAAACATTCAAACATTTAAAGAGTGAGCCTTAAATCTTTCAGAAATGTTTGTCAAATCTGAAAATGTTTGTCAGTGCGCCTATTAATGTAAATACTTTGTCAGTCAGTCAGTTTAAAGAACATAAATAACAGCTGTTAGCCAAAGTTTTCTTCAATAGCGAATAATTAAAACACACATATTAGGACACAAAACACAACAATTGACAATAATAATTGATAATTGCACAAAACTCTTACCACTGCACATGCGTATGGCCACATGCAACAATAAATAAATGAGTTTTAAGAACAGATTTAAAACCATCATATGTTGATTCAGTTTTTATATGAAGAGGCAAATTATTCCAGAGCTGTGGAATAATTTGGCACTAGTGAATTAATATTGGTCTATATAGTGACTTTTAAATTACATTTTAAAGATTTTAGTTTGCCGTTTTCAACAGGTAGTGCTATCATTTTTGAGCCAGCCTTCGTGTGTCTGTGCGTGTTTGTGTGTGTCTTAGGTGCATGGGGTGAGTGGGTGGTGAGCGTCCCATCTGTTTTCACTTCAGTAAGGGGTTAGAGAGGTCACTATCTCTCCACAGCTACAGACACAGAGGCCCGCTGGATTCCAGAGATGGCACGTATTGGTGTGATTTTTCATATTCAAGCCAACCTTCTCTTTCATGAAGAGCCCATTTGTGTTGAGCATTTTGAGAGTTAAAATTTAATAGGCAAAGACTATATAGAAAACATTACACATGTAGAAGATGAATTGATTTAGGGAAAATGTGTCAAAAAATGATTCTCGCATCCCCTTAGAGGGCTTGCGCAGGTGCTTCAGTGACCCTCCATTTCCACCATTATGACCCGTTTTCCTGTCCAGCCATTAACTCCTCAAAACATTACTGCTTCCAAATATCCACAGACATAACAACCTACAGTATGTGATACAGTGCAAAATCCACCACTTGCTAAACATATGCCTCTGAGATTTAAATTTACATTTACATGTACTCATTTAGCAGACGCTTTTATCCAAAGCGACTTCCAAGAGAGAGCTTTACAAAGTGCATAGGTCACTGATAATAACAACAAGATAGCCCCACAGCATTGCGGGTAGGTACAAAAAAAATAGTGCTAAAGGGAAGAAACCATAAGAGCATGTAGTTAAACAAGTTACAATTACACAACATGAATCTCTAAGTGCAAGTGTACCTGTTGGAAAGCAATAAAAATAGGATTAACTAAAATAGAATACAACAGTTTGAATCAGCTACCACTAACCAACAAGAGCAACAGTCTAAGCAAGAGTCATTGTGATCCTTGAGGAAACTAGCGTTGGGTTCAGCAAACTATTCCTAAGTACCGTTGTAATCCCGGAACAAGTGCGTCTTAAGATGTAGAGATGACACGCTTGTAAGATTATATGCAGTTTTTGCTCTTTCTATTGTTCTCAACAAAATGATGGGCAGATTTTTGTAAATAATATTTATTTCATATATATATATGTGCAAATGTGCATGAATGTGGCATATGCTCTAAAAAACTTTTGCTTGTTGGGAAAGAAGCACCTGAGGCGAGGCCAATGACATAACATGCATCAACAGTGCCTCTCTGATCTGTGTTTTACTTTTGCTATTATTGACAGTAAGTGACATTTAGAAGAGTTTCTTTCAGTGCTTGCTGAGATATACAAACTATACTCTAGTTGGTGACATCTACATCCCTGCAGTGATGGTCAACACACATTGCACATCAAAAGTTTGTGTAACTGGGGTTCGATCTGAAAAGATGACACGGTTTACTTCATGCTTGCTTGCCTTGACATTTACATGTCATTCAACTACAGTATGTGTTGTTGACAGATCACAACAATCTTATCCTTCGCTGCGCACAGGGGCTATAGGAAAACCTCACTAAGAGGATTGTGAGTGATTTGTAAAGTCAATTTCAAAAAAGTCCTCTTTGAAATGCTACACACTTGTTTGCTGGCACCTCACACACACACACACACACAGATACACACACACACACACAGATACACACACACACACATTGTTCATGCTTACTGTAGCAATCGTAATGTATATTGTAGATTCATGACTGCACAAAGGGTAAATGGGACAGCCTTGTTTTTCTAGGTATTGAAGGGAATGCATTCGAGCTACACTGACTGATAAACGTTTGGAAATAATGGCAATGACGGTCCTCCCACACATACACAAGCTATTGAATGTGGAGCAGTTTGTGTCATTAAGTCCACTGTATTGAACCACAACAGATGTGCTTTTGACTTTCACCTGTAATATTTCGAGATCTTGAGACAGCAGAGTTCAATCCATTTTTTGCAGGAGGTATATTGTCATTTACTCCAAAG
Source organism: Hypomesus transpacificus (assembly GCF_021917145.1). Lineage (NCBI taxonomy): Eukaryota > Metazoa > Chordata > Actinopteri > Osmeriformes > Osmeridae > Hypomesus > Hypomesus transpacificus. The sequence continues at coordinate 9,325,540 of NC_061060.1, forward strand.
ATGTGACTCAGTCTTATTAAATCAATGACTGGCATTTCTACAGAGATATTATATTTGCCTTGGCCGTGTTTGGCCAATATATTATTAAAAGAAAACTCGCCCTAAGCCCACTCAGGCCACAAGGCTGTTGCTATGGTTACCAGATGTTTTTCGGATCCCATAAGGAGCAGCAGTGTGTGCTGGTTGAGTGTTGAGAGGATGGAAAGAGTCCCAGCCCCCTCTCGGGGCTCAATGATCTGTTCCCCAATAAACCTTTGGAGACCAGAATGCCAATCTGTGCAGCATTTACCACAGTTAAATTTAACATAGCCAGGACCAAGAGAGCGTCATTTCTTCACCCAGCATCTGAAGGAGGCAGAGCTTTTTATGTCTTCTTGGAGCCCACTCTCTTGTTTGTGTGAACATTCAAAAGAAATCTTCACAATGAACCCTATCATTGTGAACCCAAGATGATGAAAAAAAATTACATCTGAAAAATGACCCAACTGAACAAAAGCTGGATGAAAAAATTGTGATCCGAGCTGAAGGACAAACCTAATCATGCTGAATATAATGTTACAATGCTGTATGTAAAATATTAATTTTCAACATATTTAAGGGCTCTTACTAATTAGATAAAGCTTCCACCCACACAGGCCACAGAATGGAACGAGCCAGGACAAAAGATGAACCTTGTCTTTAATTAACACTTCTTGAGGACAGCCAGTTCAATTTCCGAGCTGCTGTGGAAAACATGTCCTCATACTATATTAGTCTCACCAAGAGCTACTTAGGAAAAGCAGATGGATATCCAGGATTGATGAGCCATGCACCTGTTCCATGTTTTCTCAGAGAGATGTTCCATCTGAGCTGTGGATGATGAATAAGCACTTTTAATAGTATTGTTTATCTGAGGCAACTGAGGTGGTATTCTTAAAAAAGAACGTATCACCACCCCAAAATTCAATGTTTGATCTCCAAATGTGCATAACTAGACACCACTGTTGAATGTCATTGTACATAATCTTACATTTACCTTTGTTCATTTAGCAGACGCTTTTATCCAAAGCGACTTCCAAGAGAGAGCTTTACAAAGTGCATAGGTCACTGATAATAACAACAACATTGCGAGGAGGCAAAACATGAAGCACACATTGTGAACAACCAAAATAAGTGCCAAAGGGAAGAACCATAAGAGTATGTTGTTAAACAAGTTCCAATTAAACAGCATGAACCGCTATAAGTGCAAGTGTATTTGTAGAAAAACAAGCAACAAGTTATGTACAGGGGCTTACTATTGAGCAAGGTCTTACTGGATGTAGGCTGTGAAGTGAAATTGCTTCATGGCCCAGTGTCTGGTCTGCCTTAATACAGGTGCCAACTACCAAGAGCTGACAGTCTCAAGATCTGTACACATGCTTTCAACCAAAGCTTTATGCAACGGTTGGGTGGGTGTTGCTAGAACTCTCATAAACAAACAGCATCAAGTGGAAAGTACAGTATCAAGGCTGTTTACTCATTCGTTCTAATTCTATACCAAAGAAAATTATTCAATACTTATATTTTTATTTCACGTCTTTTGATTCAGACACAATGGAAAAAAAATATTGCTCAATTCACAAGTAATATGGAAGAAAATTGTAATTAATAAATAAGTACCTACTTTGTAACTTTCTTGCTGTCAGTGGACTCCTGCCCACTTCCTGTTAAATGTAAACCTGGACTATGATAGGTTATTTATTAACATGATGATTAGCTTTTGTAAAGTGTTGCCTGTTCCTCCTCCACCAGGTGGAAATGTATGCTGCAGCTGTTCCCACAGCTGGGCTGTGCTGACTGTAATGAGGGACTACGAGACGCACTCTACGAGACGCACTCTACGAGACGCACTCTACGAGACGCACTCTACGAGACGCACTCGGCATTAAGTCCTCATTGCACCGGCAAGTCAATCACATCTCCCCTTGCCGTCCTTTTGTTTTTGGATAATACATACTTTTACTTGTGTTTTCTTAACCATTTGCTGACTATTTCCAAGCCTGGCCATGTAGAGGATATGTTAAGGTCACCTACTGTATGTTTTACTGTAACAACCTAATCTGCTCCCCCTGAAACCCCAAAGTCTTTTTACTATTTCCAGAACCGACCACCCCACTGCCCTGTGCTTCAGTTCCCCCTTGAACTCAGCAACACAGGCTGCATGGTGAGCGCAGACCCATTTGTCATTGTTAGATATTAGACTGATCATGTGTCATGCATTACAATTGAGAATCATTGTCACTCCAGATGAGGCACTTAGCCAGTAATAAACTTGATGAATTGCTGAGTATACTATTGAAGTGATCTGCTCTTTCATGGCTAGGGTGTCCTCACTACTACGCAAAGGATACAGCCAAGGAGGAATTGGAGCCTGGTAAAAGGTTTTCTGTAGACTAGGCAACTTCACTATATTTAGCTTCTATCAATGGTCCTGTAGTTTGCTGAACAATACCAATACAAAAAGTATTGCATTCTAGGGTATCTACAGCTTGTATCTTATGGGTTATAAATGCTGTATGACTAGTAAGTCACATGAAATCTATATCATTTGCTAGAATGTGCTATTCATAAAGGGAAAGGCCCAGGGTATTTTTGCTGGCCACAAACACAGGCGATCTGCATGCGTAACTGGACACTTACAACTGGCATATCATTAAGGACCAAGGATATAGCAACCTTGCCTGGAAGTGTGTATGTGTGGCTGATGAGAGACTTGTGAAAGTCAAACAGGTACTTATGAGTTGAAGGTCCAAGCCAGCTGACATGAAAAATCTGGTTGGTTGGCCTTAGGGCAGAGAAGAATGTTGATGGGGTAGACTGGAGGGTTTGGATCTCTTCCTGAAGCCTGCCGAGCTGGACATGACGAGTTCTCTCCACACGACTCCAACATCAACAACGACCTCTGGACACTGGTCATACATTAGGTCGTTTTCTAAGATGCTGATAGGATGCCAAAGCTGTCCCTATGATGCACCTGCACAGGGTTGTTTCAAGCATTCTTTGCATGTATCCAGAGAAGGTTGAAACAAATCGTTTATACACAATGTCAAAGACAGGTACAGTATGAAATGGTGAAAACTAATTTAATTACAGAGGTGCGTGAAACCTTCAACATAACCTCATCATAATCAACATAATCTCCTCATCAACTACCAACCAAAACATTAATTATACAATAAGAATTGTAATAAGTAAGAACGACAGTGAATATCAGTACCATACAGTCCACTATTTGGATAACAGGTTGTGTTGGAAAGCTTTTCTAACGTCAAGCCAACCGTACCGCCACCTAAGCTGTTGTATGCACAATGACAAATCCACAGAAAGAGAGAACAAAATTAAAATATTCTTATTAAAACTCAGAAACGTTTCACTAATCATGGTCTAATTATATCACAAAGTAATTACACAGCAATTATAGCCCTCTGTTCAGTTTGAATTGAGCACATTTAGAAAAGAGGGTACATATGGGTTGATTAAAATTATACATACGATGATTTAAATGAGGAAATGTTATAAATTGTAATGCTCTGTCCGGATTCCATTTGTCCCCATATTTTAATCAGTTTAATTCTGTTTGATTAAAAATTTGTCATGAATTGGTGGATGACTGAGTAGATGTTCTCTCTTGCTCCCCATGTCTTTGTAACCCCGGCACCGGGAATGAAGCATGTTCAAGAAGACACTTCAATTTGTCCAATGCGGAGGGTGGTCACCACCCTCAGGGAAGTTCACATGCCTAAGGCCTGGATTAAATTGAGTAAAATTTCCATTGGCCACTCGTTGTATTAAGATATCTGTACATGTCTGCAAATGTAATGGAAACCTGCCATGCTTAGCCGCAATATTAACATCCAGTTTATAATGGAGTGCATACTGTAGAATTACTAGTCACTAGTCAAGTCTAGTCAAGTGATTTTTGGGGGGTATTGGATAGCGATTTGGGGGATTTTAGAACCATCTTCCAACTACAAGTCTCTTTGATCAAAGAACCTGATGTGTATACTTGTACGTCTTGTCCTTTGGTTAGCCTTTTTACCTTGGGTCAGAATTAAACACATGTACCAAAATACATTAAATTCTAAACTGTACACCTGCTTAAAAGTGATGACATGCATGTTCCTTCTCTTCCTCCATGTGAAAAAAGTTGTGTGATGTATAAGGTTTATTGTTGATAGTCATCTGATGAAAGGATCAGAAAAAAATTACTGCATTAAAATAATTTAGGGGCCCACTTTCAATACAGTCCCTCCAGGAGAAACGATCCAGTTGAATACTCCACACCCTTTAAGACCTTATTTCAAAGAGTGGAGACAAATTATCATAATTACTGTTTAATGAATAGGGCTGTTTTCTTCCATGTTTTTGAAGCACACAGAAAATGAATGCTTATCTTCTGTAAATCCTCATTTGTCTTTGCAGGGTTAGCGACATTTCTCTTTTCAGCATTATAGGTAACGGTGTAGGTAAATACTGTATACCGGTACAGCATGTGCTGTACATACATGTATATTTATTGAAAGAAGGCTTTGTATTCGCTACCTTAGTCAACTGACTGAGGCTGTGATGCTGCCATGTGGTATTATCTACAGAGCCACCTCCACAACTCCCCAGATCTTGTCATACAATGTGTTATTTGTTGTTTTAAATAGATGGTATTACCATTAGATATACTAGAATTGTATTTTGGCGTTTAAGAGACAGCAATTGGTAGAAATGTCTTCAGCCAATCTCTTGATGGATCATTCATCTAAACAGGAATGCACTTTTCTTGCTTTTCATAGATATTAACATGAATAGCATTTTGTTATTGTTGCATTGATGGGCTGAAATCCAAGGAAATTGCATGGAAGGACCCGAATAATATATTACATCAAAATTATGTTTAGAAAGTAATTTTAAGTCTTAAGCATAACTCAGCTTTATGCCAATTAATTTAGTTTTACAATGGAAGACAAAAAGCCTGTGTGCCGTTTGAAAAAGGAAGAAGGAACACTCATAATGATCAGGTCTCAATAGGCCTTCTGCAGCCCCCCACAGTGATTCAGCAACAGTTGCTGAGGAACCACTTTTTCTTTCCCTCCGGGCACTTTGCTTAAAGTCCATTGTATTCCTTTATTCATTTGGCTTTGGGTCTGGAGGCTTTAATGGGTCTTTGAGCAGTTTACCACCCACTGTTTTATAACTTTCTTCGTGAGCTATTATACCATTATTTGGTAAACAGTTGTTTACCTGTTTCAGTAAACAGAGACGAGCCAGATGGGTCCCCTGTAGGGGATTGGGAGACCAACAGGAAATCATTTCACCTTTATAAACCAATACATTTGTGTTTCTCTTTTGAGTTGTATGCATTTTATTCTTGGGTAGATATCTGCTTGGCATGGTAAAACTTTACTGAGTTGTCCAAATGGATACAGACTAATATGTTTAATCTCCTGATGTTCCAGGACACACCAAAATTCCTTATTCCATGTTGTCATGATACAAGGTATGTTTACAGGTTACACAAAACTCCCACAATTCTGCCCAAAGTTTGTCACTGAAAGATTCGAGAAAACCTTGTTATGATTTTCAAAGTCAATTAATGATATGTTACAGTAAATGACTCCTGACAAAAGATTCTTCTGACCATGATAAATCACAGGGCTTGGGATGGTTATGGGATCATTACCATTGTTAACAGGTTATGTAACAGCTGCTTACTTAATGTCCTTGAGGACATAAATCTACTCTATGGAGATAAAAAAAAACATTAGCTATACATTAGGCATAGCTGAGTCACATCCGCTGTCCCATGGCTCTACGTCTTTCAGCAGGGCCAACCATAGTCTCAAATGGTGTCAGTCATCGTACAGAATCAATTAGGAGAGCTCACAACACAACAGTAAGCTGTAAGCTCCATTGGGAAACAGATGAAGGGCTTGTGCAATAAGACCATGATTCTGTATACAAAGACGTACTGTAGTGCTTTGAGTGGTCCGCTCAATACCAACACCTTCCAGTACACCTGCAAAACAAAGCTAGACCAGTGTGGTTGCCAACATGAAATAAAATACTAAGCATTTTTACCACAGTTTTTTTCCTCAGCACATATATTTCCTGCTGCATTTTACTGTGAAATAGATCTATATCCTTCTAAAAAGATGTTCTTCCTTTCAGTGGGATGAAAAGTTCAGGTGAAGATGGAACATCATTGCTGCCTAGATCATTTTCGCAGATCGGCTTCCCCTCAAACTCTAGATTTTATAAATATTCAAGCACATTATGGATTGGATGAGCCATACAATTACCAAAGTAAACATGCCTGTCCCATCAACCAAGAAATTGAGAAAATCTCACTGTGAGCAGCTTTCTTCTCAAGGTGAGATTTACCATTGTGAATAAATGTGGGAACTCAAGGAAGATTTGCAGCATCGTAATTTCCATTTCTATTCTATTGCTTCTCGCAGTTTGTCAGTTCAAAGGGACTCCCTAAAATACTGTGGTGTTGTGTGTTATCTCTCAAACTTTTATTTACTCACTTCCATTGCTCACTTTAAATTGAAATAATGATGGGTCCCCCCTGTTACCTTCAGTCATCCTATAAAACCGTATTCTCATTTGTTACCAGCCTTGAACCTTTATCACAGGTATTCCTGTTTAGTTTGGTCCCTTTTATCCTTCAATGGTTGCCTTGTGGTTCATAGAGAAAGGTATGTCCTAATGCGTTGATGTGCTTATAATGGTCTGTTAATAAGTTAATACTGTGTGTAATGATTCAGGTCTGCTAATTATCCATAATGAGCCACATCATCTACTGCATCCATCTTGTCTCTAAAATGACACAGTATCAGGTATCAGGCATTTATATAGGATATTCTTCAATTATATTCTTGTGGATTGCCATATTTATCATGAAGATGAATGTCACAATCTTTGGAAAGAGGCTGAGAGTATAACTTGTAAAACCTGCATTCTGTGATGGTAGCAATAAATGACAATTTATCAGGTAACCACCTCCATGCATTGAATAGCCAACAGACTCAGAGGAAAAATGGTATTAGCTTGCTTCCTGTGCTGGACTACAACTCTCACTGTACTCACCGAAGCGTGACAAGCCTGGGAGAAAGAGAGAGGTGAGGGGGTGTGTGAGTGGATGTGGAGGGGAGACTATTCCTTTCCAGGGAGTCCAGAGCCAGTTTCCATGACTGCCACTTCGGGTTAATACTGCACTACTGTACCTGCAGTATGGCTGCCAGAGTAGAATGGAATCAGGGAGGATAATAAGCCGTGTTTGACTTTGTCATCCACTCACAGTGCAGTGTCCTCCAGGGAGGGGGGCCCCCGTCAACTGTCAGAGAGGGAGGGATGGACGCCTCCCCTCTTTTCTGATCTTCTCTCTTTCTTTCTGTTTATAGTTCTAACTATCCCTTACTCGCTCGCTCACTCGCTCCTCTCTCTGTCTCTCTATCTCTCTCTTAACCCTCTTCACCTCCCCTGTAAGGTCCAGTTAATCTATGTTCTGCTCACTAACCATGACCAGTTGAATACAACCCTACAGGGACGGTAGGACAGAGGTGAGAGCTGCAGTAGTGTCCATGGACTTTGTCTTTCATAACTGTGAGTGGACTGGAAGGGTGTAAATTGTAGAGATAAATGCTGTTCTTTTGCACCTGTAAATTTACAAATACATATTTTATATTATCTTTACTTGTTGCATTGCGTTGTATTACTGGTCTGTGGCTGTGGCCTTGATTTGTCTGCCATATCAAAGTGAAATGATGCCCCATGATAGCATAGGTTTATTTTAGTTTACAATTAAGTAAATATGTCACAACTCACAGATGATCTTAGAAGCGGTCACCCTGTTAGGGGTCACCTTGCAAAGTGATTGTAAAGACTAAAATGGACAATTTTAATTGGAAACGGTACATTTATTGTAAGGCCCAACAGCAATATTTACACCTCTGGTGTAAACAGAAAAGATAACCTGAGGGTTTATCAAATTCCTGTGAATGCTAGTCAGAGCAAGGGCAGGGAGGGGAAAGAGCAAATGTTTATTTTCTAATTCTTCCACGTTTGCATAGGCTGTTCCCATCAGCCCTGCTCTAATCTGTGGGTATCTAGACCGTGGTTCACCTCTAAATTGCTGTTTATTCTCTCCAATAGATGTTGAGGCATTGCCCTGGATCTGAATGCTAGTGTGGAGAATGGGCTTCTCTGGATGCTTAGGTCCATTGCTGACACAACACTACTCCCGAAAAACCTGTGGCTTGATTTACCCAAGCAAAATGCCACTGTAATTGTTTAGATTTATATCAATGGGAAAGAGCTGACTAAGGCCTATGGCTATCAGATCTGACAGCCCTGATGTGTGGTAAAATGTTGCCTGCCGCACTAAAGGCTCACAGCTTGACCAGTCTTAGCCCTCATAATATCCTCTATAGTGCTGACCTCTGGCGTCCTTATTTATGTGCGTGTGTTGAAATACGTGTTCTGTATGTTCTATGTTCCTCTGAACACATTTGCTAATAAAAATAACCGAAATAGTATATGGATATGTGATTTCACATTAGTAACTACTGCTGCACATATTGCGTAGATACAGGAGCATGTGCCCAGATCTCATGTGGACTTCCCTTGTCATAAAACTGGTGGTGTTATTGTATGGAGTGCAACACATTGAACCAAGTTTTCACTCCTCCCTGTCTGAAAGCTTTGGTTGACAGATGTTACCTTCCAGACTCTTTTACTGAGTCGTCGTAGCCTTAGACTATAAAAGTGTCAAAAAGGTCCAATGTATAATAGTCCTTGTCTATCAGTCAGTTATTTGGTGGTTGTACAGTCAGTCTTCAGAACAAAAGGGTGAAATTGTTCAACAGCTTATAGAATGTGACGGAAAATTATGGCAATTTCATACATACCAGCACCCTTTCCTAAGCATATATTTCTTCCAAAATACAACATTTTGAAAGTGTAGACAAACATCTTCCAGCACAGTAACACATTGTTATCTCTGAAATAGGATTTACCTCAGATAGTCCATCCTTTGAATTTAAAGTAATCTTCAGCAGGAGACATCTGCTGGAATAAAGAGAATCACAAGTGTTTTAGGAAAATCCATCCCATCTGCAAGCTCCCTCCCCCTCAGAGCACTCCCAAATTACCAAAGGAATGAAGTTGGGACTCTTAGCCTTCTGGAGACTCAGTAGTTCCCCCAGCTAGGAAGAGTCAATCTGGAGGAATACCTTCCTGGGTTGAATAATGGAAAACAGTTCCCAATCCTGCAGCCAACAGGCTCTTTGGAAAGATGTGAGTCTTAATGTTGTTTTTTTGGCATTATTGATTGTATGACACTGGATTATAAAGAATCAAGGTTATACATTATAAAGTTGGCTATTATAAATATTGGTCACAAATTAAAGTGTATCAGTGTAATTTAAAGTGGGTGAATGTTGTGTTTATCACATAACAAAATGATTTCAAATGTTCCTACACATATATTGTTTTGTTTTTATGTAGAGGACTGTTGCATTTTGTTTTCATCAAGGTACAATCTACCTCACATTTAAAGTTTTACTATCCAACACAAATGTCAGCCTATGAAATCTGAAATGGAATGAGACTTGATATTGGTATCTGGCTGAGTGGTTTAAGAGTGCTATATTCTCCACCTCTCCATCTTCTTTGTCTCCTTGGATCCTTGTCTTTTTATTTGTCCTTGCTGTGGAGTTCACCTGTGTCACTGGGTTTCCTTTATTCCTCCATAATGTATTTGTTCACGCTCACTGAGCTTCCACATATATATCCATCCTGTTTTGTTTCTGAGTGCTTGTTTAGCTCTGGGACCAGAAGAAAAATAAGAAATATATATATTGCTTCTATAATCCCAGGATTTCCACCCTTACTGCTATTTCGATGTGTAAGACAAACGTAGTATGTGACAATGACTTGCAAGATACCTCTATATCGATCTTAGAAAGAGAAATATGATCTCCAATAAAAAAAGTGGTTCTCCATTGTCACATTCCTACATAGATCTCTGCAGCAGATATTATGTAAGATGAGTTGTGATTGAGAAAACACCTGTGGAATAGCTTTCAGGACGTACAGTACTCAGTAAGGCTGACAGTTCTTATTCTTGTGTGATAATTTAGATATTACGTAAAAATGAGTATGCACTGTCGCCCAATATTATAATTACTATCCCTCTGAATTTATACTGACCTGCCCTTTAATAACATAACGTTTCTTATGCTTGTTTAGTTGTGGCAGTTCTGTGTTAAAGGTTTATGAGTGTGTGTGTGTGTGTGTTTTCTTCAGAACAGCAGGGGGCCCCAGGCTCTGCCCAACACAAGCTAGATCTTGCCGCCTTCAGAGTAACCGCCTCTCGCTTCTTGACTCTCGATCCATAAACCCCTTTAAAACCTGTCAGCTGCCTTTGCTCAGAATCAGACATACCATCCTCCTCTCTGTTCTCTCTCTTTCTCTCTCAGTAGTGTATCTGTCTGTCTCTCTCTCACTCTCACTCTCTCTTTCTGTGAGCACTTTAATTTTGTCCTCTTGTCAAGTTTCCAATGGTTATGCAAGCCTCTGGAGGAGAGTAGAGACTACAGACACATATTTTTCCACGCTGGGAAAAATTCTTTACATAAGGAATTTCTGCCCTGCTTATACGACTTTCTGTTTGTCATTATACCTACTTTGTCTGTTTGAAGCCAGGGTGTCCAATTGTCCCACAGTGTAGAAATATACAGTAGATTATGAAACCTGGATATCTTCATATCCAAATTAATGTACTTGCTATTTCCGTTTGAAATTATTGTAATAAAAAGTATGCTAGGATTGAGAGACATTTGGAAAATCTAATCTAATATAAGTCAAAAGAAGATGTACAGTACAGGTCAAAGCTGGATTTAAAACACAAAGAGGCTGCTGGACATTGAAATAACAAATCTATTCAGCACTCATCACCCATCTTTTTTTGTTGTCTTCTGAGACCTTCAAAAGCCACCCTGTGTGAATCTAGTGCATTCATTCTCACACTGCCTTACAGGGAACAAAAGCCGTGCTTTATTAATTTGTGGCCTTAAGCTTGGGGAATTGAGTTCAGCAGGGAGAGTTTTAATTTGAGGGAAAGTTTAATAAACGTAACCTTTAAAATCTCAGCAGACTGCGCCACTTCCATCTCCCATTTCTCCATTATTTACTTCAGTCTCTGAATTACAGCCACCATCATTCATCTCGATCATAACGTGCTTCAAATTCCAAGCATGTGTGTATCACCTGCTTCATCAATGGGAACATTCTGTGAAGCGTCGCAGGTTCTACAGGGGTCAAGGTGACATGTGGATGTTTTCTAGAACAGATGTTGAGTTTCTACAACAGCACACACCCTGGAAATGACTGCATTGTTTTAGAAAGTTTTAGTGTGCTTTCTTACGTAACGATAACGTGAGATCAAATGAAAGTGAATGAGTCTGTTGATACAGTGATCGAGGCAGTGCAGGGCAACCTTGTGAGGTTTTCTAGAGTTTATGAAAAACAAACACATGATGTTAACTTCAGTTGTTTTGAAAGTGCATATTTGTATGTAACAGTCACATTACAGACAGTCAAAAAGAATGCCATGGACAACTGAAGTAACTTGCATAATTTTCAAATCCTTGTTGCAAATTTAACATTTCAGAAGTTCAATGTCAAAAGATTTGGCTACAAGACAACTATCTCCCAATCTGTCACTTAAGTCTTGTGCAAGTCTATTAGTCACTTCTGATAGTATCGCAGTGGAAGAATGAAACAGAAGCAGCAGAATACAACTCTTCACAACCGTTTTGCTGTCTACTTTCTGCCTAGGTGGAGGCTGGGAAGGAGAGGAAGGCCAGGTACCGCAGCTACCAAAGGGGGGCCGTAATCCTGGGCCTGCTCCTCCTGACACTAACCCTGGGGGTTTTCAGCCTCAGGAGTCTCTGGAGCCCAAGTTTGGCAAAGGTAAGACATGGCTTGTCCGCCTGACAACAAGTTGCAAGGGGACCACCAACACTGGATCTCTCCAGAGCATTGGATGACGGGCATTTCTTCTGTCGTTGAAGTATTTTTTGCGACAAGATTAAAGAGGCATTTTGCCTTCTCCTCAGTAACTTCAGATGTCATTTGCCAGACGAGTCATGTTAAAATGGAAGGGCTGACCACACAATGCCCTAGAGTCTCTTTATTTAGTGTTGTATTTCACTGAATTGGAAGCTGCAATATTTATGGAAAGCCCTGACTGTCAAGTCTGTAATTTAGAAATATCCCAGTGTTTTATGTTGGCTTCAACAATCCAAAAGTTAGAATAATTCATAAACTGGTCTATTAGCTACTCTATATTCATAATGTAATGTAAAATGTTGTCACAATTCAACTGCCTGAATGCTGAGTCCAGCCAACCTTAATTGCTGTTGACCCTAGTGGCTACACTGGAACTTGAGCCTACTGGTGTTATAATTAAAGTAAACTCTTATTCTGGCAATTCATCTTGTAAAATCCAATTCGTTCACTTTTGATGGAGAGTGCTTTCCTTTTGCTCCCTTCTCCTACAATCCCTTAGAGGCCTAAAAGCTCATTTACTCAAGACTGAGGCAAAAAAAAGAAATACACAGATCATTTATCTGAAATTAGACAGTCGTTGTGTTCCAGGCACTATTCTAAACTTGAGAGACATATTACAAAGTATTTTATTTTATTAAATGTTTAACTTTAAATGTATAAAAGAGCCTCTATATCCTGCTTTAATTGTCAACAGTATACTGTTCCAAAGGCACTGTTTAGTCTTGACAATAATATACCGTGGAAGTCCAAATAAGTAACAACAGAACATTCTACTATTCTGATCCATACTGGATTGCATTGCATCGATGCTCCCTTAAGAAACAACATGCAAGAATACTGAGCAAGTTTCCCACACCTAATTGAACTTTTGTGTATAAATATTGTAATTGTTTTTTTAAGTGGACTGCATAGCCTTGTAATTTCAAACTGAAGACTCAGCTCCACTTCTTGTACAGACAGCCAGTGTCCAGCTCCACTTCCTGTACAGACAGCCAGTGTCCAGCTCCATTTCCTGTACAGACAGCCAGTGTCCAGCTCTGTTTCTCTCTGGATCCTTCACCTCAGAGCGCATCTTCTTTGTCCTTGTTAAATATTTAATGTTTGAGGTGGAGGATGATTATTTCCCCTTTAATAAGCTGTGATCACTCTCATGTGGCACAAAATATGTGTTAGTGGAGGAGGTTGCCTGTGCCTCGGACATGAAGCCAGCGAACACTCACTTGTGCTTTAATGGGGTCTTAAGGGGAAGGCCCATCCTCTAGCCCACATCAGTGAGCAAGATGGAGGCACTTCAAAGCATTATCACCTGTCTGTCTGTCTGTCTGTCTGTCTGTCTGTCTGTCTGATGGGAAGCCCCAAAAGACCCTGGAAGTAAAAACGTACAAAAACACATCCCCACCAAGCTGGTCTAGGGGGACTTTTTCATAGATAACGTGCGGATGTGCATGCCTGTGGTTATGTGGGCTTCACCTGTTTAAAAAACAGCTTGTACAGACAATGAAACCTGTATGCAATCGTTACAGCTTAAGGCAGCAACATCACAGCCCACCTATGAATATTTCAAACACAACAATGTATATTTGATGACACCCATCACCCCTCCCTACCTCCGCTTGGACAAGTCTGTCATTTCTGTGCTATCAGGGTCTCTTCCTGAGCCTCTCCATAAACTGTTATGGCTCCTTTCCTCAGCTAAACTTTAACCCCTGGCAATGTAATTAAAACTCATTAAGTCAATCCAGCAGAGGACTGTCTGAGTCACACCCTATTCTAGTAGTGCGTTCCACCACAGTAATCTGCAGCGCATGGCTTTACATAAACTACCATGGAAAGGTAATTTGCTGGGCGCATTGTATTTCAATATGACATGATAACCACATGGGATCTTCTTTTAATTACTTGCAAACATATGTTGTAACAGAGGCCTAGGGAAGAAAGTTTGCCATCATCTTGCTACCTAATGTGTGTGTGTGTGTATGTGTGCGTGTGTGTGTGTGTCTTACAGCACATTTCTATCTCAATGATTGAGGAGTGCTCATTAGTGTTTGGGTCCCAAAATCTCATAGGGGTTCATACATTGCTGTATATGAATCAGATGTTTCTGCTACCATGCATTTGGTCCACAGGAATATAGTCTTCTAGATAATGGGTATGGCAGTTTAACACCTGCATTCCTTGAACAAGAAATCACCACATCTAAACAGGATAATAATTTTTCTGCTGTTTCATTCAAGTTAATGTATATTCATGCGAACTTCTATTCAATTTAATTTTGTATATAAACAGTTTGATCAGTATAAATACTGTTATGATCAAATGTATGCTAATGACTTTGGAGTAACTCCAAACAAGCATCGACCACCAGCTGAGTGTTTTGGCCAGTACAAACACTTACAATTATATCCCGTTTATTTTGTGTTGTTTTCTAAAGCTCTCTTCTAAAAGTCTCCTCAATGTGTGAGCCACTTTCCTTTAGATTAATTTCAATGCTGCTACCATCCACAGAAAGCCGGGAGCCATTGTAATCCAGAGGGCCCTGGGGAGCCCAGACAGCTCACAGGTGCTGTCGGTCAGTACGTCGAAATTGCCTCAGAAACACATGAGTGTCAGGCCAGAGGGAAGCGCTCCATTATTCAAGCTGAAATTGCATTGCTCACCTTGATGCATTCTCCCCTGTTCCCCAGACAGCCCCTCACTCGTCGCCCCCTGACCATCTCTTAAAGGCCCCTGCGCCAGGACGGGGTGTCTTAATGAACAATGTTGCACCTGCGCTTTTCTAATGGTCACAGGTGCTGTGCTTGTCGACAGCCCTCTTCAGTTTGTTTGTTTACCACTCATGTCCTGTGTCCATCTCATAGTCCCCTCTGTGGCCCCGGAGGGTCACAATGTGACAAGGGCGGGGGAGGGGAGGGGGGCGAGGGGAGCTGATGATGACATCACACTATCATCCTATCACATACTCGCCTCGCTATTCACCAAGCGTTACTTGGAAGAGAGAGGAGGCACTTTCCCCAGCAGCCTGTGTCTTCTCCTTTCCTTCATGCTGTCTCGTGGAGGAATAATTATTCTAATGGTGCAGCCGGGCCTATCTGAACAGCTGGTTTAGGCAGGACCCTCTGGGAGTCCTTGCCTTCAGCCTGTAATCTTTTCTGATTTTACATGTCAAGCTCATTCAGTCATTAAGAGCCCCCGTGTCCACCTCTTCTTCTTCTCCTCTCAGGCTGCTCTCATCCTGAGATGATGCATGGTGCTTTCTAGAGAGAGAGCAACAACGGGGACGAGGACGGGGGCGGGCGGGGGGGGGGGGGGCAGGGGGGGCAGGGGGTGCGAGCATTGCTTAAATTCTGCCTCTGGGATCAATGCTGCCACAAGCAGGAGCATGAGTACACCACAAAGCATGCTGGGAACACTCGGTGAGCCGTGCAGTGTTGCAGAGTGTCTGTGTAACTCTTTTCAGAAGCGGTTGTGATGGGGAGTGGAGGAGATTAGCATTTGAATGGGCAGAATTTTACTTCACAATCTCCGCCAGCATCTCTATGAGACGTGTTGCATGTACAGTGAGTACACGAAGGCCAAGGCTGGTTGGCTTGTCTCCTACTTACTTCTCTCTCTATCGCTGTCTCGCTCTCTCTCTCTCTCTCTATCTCTCTTTTCTCTCTATCTTTGCCTATTTTTCTCCGGTGTGAGTGCCAAGCTTTATTCTCCCCTCTGTTGTACAATTTAGAATGTGATTGAGCTTTCACATTCTGTTTTGCTCTCACAGTGAGTCGAGTCCTCCAGTCCTGTCACAGTGCATTGCCAGCTACGCAGGGAATGTGGAGAGGAGCGCAGACTCCTCCACAGCATCTGCACTGCATTATACCTTCACCACATCCGCATGGCTACACACACATTCAAGCCTTGTGATGGAAAATCCTGGTTCTCTATAAATTGTCATTCACAACACTGCTGCTATACAATGGAAAACTTCAATATGTAATCAAAATCACAATGTGGATGACATCTGTGTGGAAAACGACTTTGCTACTGATTCATAGCAAGATAATACACAGCGTGACAATCTGTCAGCCACCTGAAGCTCTTCAAGTCTCCATGAAGGTGTTGTGTTCTTATCAAACTCTGTCAACACGAGCAAGCTTCGTAGTGTAGACGCTCAGCTGGGCCAAGAAAGATCTTCCTGTTGTTTTGTGTGGCAGACCTCATCCAGGGTAGCCGGCAATGAAGTCCCCTTTGCCTGCCAGATGTTCTTTGCTTTGTCAGTCATCGCTGATAAAGCTTTGTGAAGATCCCGTTCATTCCAAGATCAAATATTAAACGCTGTCATCTTCCCCTGGGAAACAGGCTTGTTTTGATACAGAGCAGGTGAATCATTGTTCGAATCATTGATTTACAAGAACAGAGTATGTCACAAATAAAAACAAACTGCTAAAAGTATGACATTTTTGTGGCACCTTTTGCAACAAAACAGACTCTAAAGACAGCCTCAGATCTAGAAATAAATAAAACATCACAAATCCAGAAACACTGAAGCAATCTCAGCTACAAACCGCTTTAAATTGATCATTGCATAATGTATCTCTGTAATAGGTAGCAATGACAAAAGGCAAGCTATCATTTCTACCAGCTGAAAGTTGAACAAGCCATTGTAATACTACAAATGTACTATCTGTCTTGTCCACTCAACTAACTTTTTTGCACTGCAGAGTTCTGGTATGGTGTTGAGTCCATGATGTCCTCCACAGTGTCCTTTCTCTGAGCGTTCTCTTGCTGTGTTTTGTAACTATCTCTGCCAGATGTACAGTATGTGAAGCTCAAGAAACTATCCTGGCCTGAGATTCCATTTCAAAAACAGATCTTAAGGCCTCGATCTGTTTCATGTGAGAGTCCACAATACCCTGGCAGGAAGCAGAAAAACAATACTCCATCACAATAGCTCAGGAGGCCAGTCCTACTACTGCTATTTCCTTTCTGCAGCTGTTTCCAGAAGCTAGAGCTCAGACAGCAGGAACTACTGCTCCAGGAAACCCGACATAAAAGCAAGGCAAGGTTTGAACTTTGTTTACAGTAGGCATACTGTAGCTGCACTGAAGAAACGCTGTCATATTGATGGTTAGAGAGGAGTAGAGATTTGTGAATGCATGTTTGATTATAACAGCTGGATATTATATTGAAAGCAATTATTAGACCATGATTTGTCTGGCCTTTGCTATTAAATAGTGTCACCTTTACTGGTAATATCTGAGTAAACAAGTATAAAAAGAATTGACTGTAAGTCAGTGTGTACAACCACCAACGCAGATGTCAAAATACAACTAATATCAGTTTTTGAAAAAGGCTATCTGCTGTATGTCTAGCACAGTTCTCTTAAAGTGTTACATGTTAAGTGTTAGATGTATTGGTTGTGAATTGTAGAATTTGTCCAACAGCAGCTGAAAAGAAAGGAACAAGGATAATGTATCCATAGTGTGGAGAGTAATGATAACTTTAGCGTATAGGCGTATAGCGTATATATGGTCCACGGGCTTTTGTGAGACTCGGCAGAAAGTCTGATGGATTAATGGAAAACTATTAAATATACTTTGAAAGCTTGCACTAGTCAGTGACGTGCCTAACCGCATTCAGGCTGTCTGAGAACCTGTTCATTTCCCTCAATCAGGGGGCTGGGCGCTTCTGCGGCATTTCTGATGCAAATTCTGGACTTGTTCTCTCTACTAATGGAAAATTATACAGGTTATAGAAGTAGACTGATTACAACACCAGGTAACTGCGCAGAATGTGGCCTTCATTTAAGTGCTGCAGATTGATTCAAACCCATTTTCATGCATCTACATATTACCTACAGAATTATGTCCAATGTGTTTGCAGGGTAAAGCGAGAGGAATGTTCTATTCAACTGCTTGTAGAGTAAGAAAAGATAATCCAAATTCAAGCGGAAAAAAAATCCTATGAAAACATGAATACAGTATTTACTGTTGATAAACTACACAATTGTTACTGTAGTAAACCTTTACATTTCCTTAAATGGGGGTGCCCCCGGTAGCTCATCATTGTATACGAGCGAGTAACTCATAGGCTGAGGTCTCAGCACAGGAGCCCGGGCTGCATTCCAACCTGGACGTTTCTTGCATGTACTGCCCTCTCTCTCCATCACATTTCCTATCACTCACACTGTCTCTATCCCAATAAAGCAGAAATACCCTCAGATACATCTTTAAATGATAGTGAGAATCATGCCCTAATCATTCTTGTGTCTCTGATCACGTATATTTGTGATGTATGGTATTTGAGGTCTTTCCAATGTCACTTAGTCCCAAAGGAAGGCTAAACTGTTGACAGGCTGTGTGTATCCAGGGGTTATGGCAGGAGACCAGGGAGACGTGACTGTCACCAGTGGACCCAGTCACACGGCGTGGTGAGACTGTCTGCAGCTCGCCATCACCTCACTTTTACTGCCTCTTTGAGACCAAGACAGCTTGGTGTAAACAACGTTTAAACAATTATGGGCCGGTAAATCTCCCAGTCCCCTCTATGGAACCGCTCCCTACAGTTGACCTTTTTTCATGTCATAGAAATCTGTTGTATGAATAATAGCCCCTTGGTGAAATGCACCACATTGAGGGATTCACTGTGTGAAGCATGTTGATTGCTGTGTGGACATTTAAAGAGATCTGGTTGTCTTAAGAATGTATCTATGAACTTCTGATAAAGCAGGTAGTCTTGCATGTGTCCATTTTCAGAGACAACACAGATGTCATGTTCAGATTCTGTCAGAAGCAGTTTGATTTTAAAGTACCCTGTGGACAAGACGCTGTATACAGCAGCCAAATCTGAGGAAACGCAAGCCATGTGAGGGCATGTTTGGGTTCATAACACACCTGTTACAAGTCTACTAATGAACTCTGGAGGGGAAATGGCTTTGTTGTCCTTTTTAAAACCATTAAACTTCTGTTTTAAAGACTTCCCCCCAAAAAAGCTATTTTAATCGTTTTTCTTTTTTGTAGCTTTAGAACTTTGCAGCCCTAGTTCACTGCTAATGCTGTTCATCTGGCTAAATGATCCTGTGCATGTAAACGTTCCAGAATCCAGACTGACTGCTTTCACAAGCTGTTCCCTGAATGCCACTTAGCTGCAGGAGCCCAGAATGCACTCTTGTCGATTTATTAGAATGTGGCTGAAAACCAAGCAGGGGGACTGGGAGACGGATCTGCCACAGAGGTGACCTCCCCGATGGCCGTCTGGCTCATAATTCAGTGACTTGCACAGACATCTACTTCAATATTTGGTCTTGCAAAGTCTGTTTCTCATTCATGGAGATGCATCAGAGTGTGGCATAATCTTTGGGGGGATGCCTTAAATGAATATTTCATGCAACATCAACTGCCCTTTTTATTACAGAAGATTGGTCGTATTCAAACAGTGAGAATGGATTCTGATGAACAATCAGAACAGAATTCATGTTCTTCACAAGTAGGAGGTGCTCTTCAGACCATCGCACAGGGGAAACGAACAGCAGGTCAAAAAAGGCAACCTATTGGTAGAAAAAAAGGAGAGAGGCTGAGAGTGTGAAGTAGAAGATCTTTGTGTCTTTCACCCTTTTTCTTTTCTTTTTTTCAAACTTTTTATTGGTTGTTACTCATTCCAGCGAAGTGATACCAATCAGATGTGCAGACTGGTGGAACTTTGGGGTGTTAGATCATTTACAATGTCCTGAAAAGGTGCCTTTGTCCTGTCTTTGAAAGGTCTGGTGAAGAGCGTATGAGTGATGGGGATTTACAGATTGCAGGCAGAGGAAAAAGGTCACGCTGGCCTGAGCAGAGGTAGTGAGATAATGTGCTCTCTCCAACCTTATAGCACAGAATCAAAGGCCTGGTAAAAAGAGAGGTCCAGGGGCGTATAGCTAGGAGTTCAATAGATGCTTGACCCTCCCACTGGCAACCTGCAACCTTCTCACCTGCAAGTCACTGTGGCCCAGACTCACCTTCCACCTGCTACTTGTTTTCTGGATTCAGTATTTTAATCCGACACAATTTAACTCCCGCTGAGCTGAGTAATGTCTGAGTTTATTTTTACCTTTACCTCTACCGCTATTTATTTTTTTCTGTTGAGATCATGAACACTATTTCACAAGCATTACAGACAACAATGTATCCCGTTGGCTGAGTTGTCCTCACAATACTGAGTGTTAACCAGAAGATAGAATAACTCCCAAGGCTCCCTCTTGCCAACAGTACATAGCTCTATTACTGGCACAGTGGTTCGTATCAAGGTGATTTATTACCAGAGAGAACTCAAGTAGTTTAAAATGGCCGGTGCGATTAGTCATATATGCGTCAGAGGTAAAGAAGGGGACCGCGGTGCTCCTGCAAATTAACGGCAGCTGCAGACTGTAGTCGACCATGGCAAGGTGGTCAAACGTGGCAAGCAGCAAAGAGTCACAAGGGAACAAGGAGAGAAAGTGGGTCATTAAACTTCTCTTATGAAAGGAAGGGGGTAGGAGAGGTACACAACATTTTACATTTAAAGATTCAGCATTGAAGACAAAAAATGCGCCTTTTTCAGCAGTATAAACACACATCAGCAGCACTGTCATTTCTGAATGGTGCTGAACTATCTCGTTAGCAACCCTGCAATTACACTCTTTAAAGTGGCACTCATAGTCAGGTATCAGTCAAGATCTTTTACTTTCAGAAGTGAAACCTGATCTTAAGCAAATTCCAAAAAGCTATCTTCCTGAAAGAGTTGAGCATTCCAGACTAAATGTCAAATAGCACTAAGTAGAGGGTCCTGACTGACATCCAAAAAAGGAGAAGCATTACCTTAGACTGAAATCCCTGAATTCCTTTTCTCCATTTTGACGTATGTTGCTGCCAACAAGAATTGATTGTGTTTTTGTTGATGCTTAGTAAATCATATTGCTTTTCATGTGTATGTTTAGGTATTCGGACCATTTAAACTTCTCAGAACCACTTCTGTTTGTAGAGATTATTTAAAAGTTTAGGCTTCACTGGAGTCTGAACCAAAGTGCCAGGCCTTTGACAGATCCATTAACATAACTTGGAGTGGCTCTAAAGCTAAATACAAGGCCAAATTCAAGAACACATTTTCTCTTTAAGCATCTAGCAAGATGCACCTCTGCAATTAAAGAAACCACAGAAAAGAGTTGCTGATTATACTGCAAAGTTTTAATTTAGTGATTATATTTAGATTGTGCCATTGATTTTGGGCTCTTTCATTACAGAATGTAAAGTTGGCATACTGTCTGGTTACAGACTGCTTTAAAGCTTAGGACATAATGTCCAGCTGCTGTGTTCAGAAGAAAACTGTTTGGTCCTGAGGGCTCAGGTATGAAGACAAGAAAAGCTCACTGCTTAAAAAAAAAAAATACCTTGTATAATATAACAATAACTACACTAATGGAACTTGATAGAAAACACATTAAGATTTTTTTTTATATTACTGTCACTGCTTCAACTAAATGTTGTACCATTAGAAATAGATGATGTGAATTTGCGTCTGCCCGTGTTGTATTGCTTTCTCTGTTTGCTGTCAAAGCCGTTCTCATTGAGATTGATTCCCAACACCACCAACAGGCTCATTTTCCTCTGCACTCCCTGAGTTGATGATGTATTAGCCACTGACCAGTATTTTCTAAACTGAATTTTCCAAGCTGGCGCCTGTTCAAAAACAGCTGCCTGTCTTCAGCAGACATCACCAAACGCAGGCAAGAGAGTGTCTGGCAGCCCCAGAGCATAGCCACTCCATTTATCCATATTCTCCAGGCCTTGGGAGCTGACAGGCCTGCTAATCAATGTCCACAAGCATAATCCCCCATGTCTCCAGACGCCTCAGAAGCAGATCAGGCAGTCTGCCTGCACCTACAGCACCGCAGAGATAAACAAGGACATAATGCTGTACTATCTAAAGCTCATTTGATATACTAATGCTATTTCTACTCTGAAGCAAGGGAAAATAGAAGTGAGATGAAGGCTTTCCAGGCAACACGAAGAGTGTGGATCTCTGTGATCTTGCGGCATGGTGAAATTCACATGTAAAGAAAAAGGACCTATTGAACCTTTGTGTCTATTAACATTCTGTCTGAGAGTAAGTATTTGATCTGTAAAGAAGGAAGACATCCACGAAGGAGCAGGATGGTTGTGTTTCTGCTATATACCCACGAGCAGTCTCTGGTCCTATGGACTCGAAGGCATGCATGTAGCATATGTGAATGCCATCTGGGCTCGTGTCTCCTTGCAGATCTTTCCCGGGTGAAGTTATTTCCCCAGTGGGTCTTGATTTTCCAACAATATGTCCAAAGGTAACGCATCGCTTTGCTTTTTTTTCTGACTTTAATGTCTTGTGTTTCGTGTTTTCTTTCATTACCCCATTGTGTCTTTTTTCAAACAGAAGAGGCCTACCTTCTGTTTGAACATGAGAAAATATCCCCACAGGATATGTGTGCATATTAAATCCTGTGTGTCTCTTTAATTATTATAATTCTAGAAGATGCTGGAAGATTAGCAGACCTACAGTAGTAGCAGGGGAAGTGTTCTTCATTCTTTCACCAACGTTGTTTATAGGCTCAGCACAGTGGTCATTTTCAATGCTTCTAACAGAGATGTTCCTTTCCTTTCTGGAAGGAAAATAAAACCCCTTCTTATAAAACAACATTGCGGAGGAGAGAGCAGCCCTGGGGGGATGTTAGTTTCTTTCTCATGTGGCTGCCCATGTGAACAGTGTTGAGCTCTGCTGGATCACCCTGCTGCAGTGTGCTTCAGCTGGAGGACAAGGATCCAGTGGTGTTGCCTCCGAGAGAGAGTGAGAGGAATGTAAGAGAGAGCGAGAGGCAGCGACTGGGAAGGAAAGAAAGAAAGAGGGGGTGTGGGGAGTCAGAGAGAGGGAGAAAGGGGGGGGAAGCAAAGAGAGTCCAAAATATTTGAGTTGGGGGGGGTGGAAAAGAAAAATAGAGAGAGGAGGCTTCTATGAAGGAGCTCATTGGCAAAGACCCAAGATTGAACAATTGACTCTCATCTTCTCCTCCTCCTCACACAGCTGTTTTGACTTAAGGTTCCGAAAATAAGAAGCCAGTTGAGTCTTCTATACCTTTTAGACTGTTTTAACTTTCAGGACATCATTTGTCATATGTTCGATTCAACCATAAAACAATTGTCCCTGAAAAACAATGAGTTTAAAAGCAGCCTCCTAAAGGTGTATATCTATCAGGACATCTGGACCTGAGGCGAGGTACCACCTGAGTATGACGCTGATTGTTGACCAGTGTGTCTGTCATGGCCGCTGCCCACCGCTATCCATCACTGGTACCCCCAGACCCCCAGGGGCCTGCTGCTGTGTGGAGCGCCCTCCCAATCACTGCACCCCCCCCCCCCCCGTATGCCCCGCTCTCTCCCACTGAGTGACAGGCGTCTGGTCCCGCTTGACTGGAGCCTCTATCTCATCGCCCTCAAGGACGACTAGGGGACGCACTGTCATCAACACATCCCTCCTTTCAACCCCCTACCCACACATACACACACACACCCCTACCCACCTCACTCACCTGCAACCGCATCAGCATGACCTTTGATTAATGTCCTCCAGTGCCACAACACAGCCCGTTCACACAAACAACCTGCGGGCTCAGCCGTGCCTTTCACTCCTCATTCACTCCCCTCTCTTTGGGTCCACAACTCAAAACAACTGGGTGGAGGTTGTTAAAGGAAAGGTAGCATAATGCATGTGCATTCATGCATAACTAATGAAAAAATACACATAAAGTTCCCATTTACCTCTATGATGGAGTATACATTCAACCATGTTTGACCACACGCAGCGGTTAGAGGGCTGGAAGGGAAACACGATGAGACAGCTCCCTAATATTCAGGGGCTACATTGATTATTTGTCAACTTAGATTGTTTGCTTTTGAAGTAGTGTTTGTAATGTTTCACATGAACCATTCTATAGATTGCATACCTGTTGCAACATACCTTGTGTTTGTTTCATCACTTACTGCAGTTTTTTTTACCTGTCAGTTTAAAGTGCAGCTAATTCATTCATACAAAAATTGATAACCAATTTACTTTTAAGCTCAGTTTGGAATGTTATAGTAAGATCTTCCAATAGTTGAGTGGGTAATACAATCTAATTATTTGAAATATTTGTATTTTTTATTTTTATAATGTAAATTACGGCAACTTGTATTTTATTTTATGGTAAATTGTATTAAATTAGTAATGCTAGTTTATGTACCCTTAGTATAGATAGTCCACATATTTAAATTGTAGGTTCCTATATGTCTATTGTATGCACCTTCCTGCCAAAGCAAATTCCTTGTCTGTGCAAACTTTCATGGCGAATAAATCCCATTTTGATTCTGATTCTGATTACATTGAAAGTAATCTGGTTCCAAGGCTCAGATTTGTACCTGTGGCTTTTAATCATACATCTTAAATGTTCTTAATTGAGTAGAAGGCTATGTTTCAATCCTGAGGACTGGTATCATATTCAACAGTATATTGTACCTGAAGTTCACACGATGAAGTTCATCCCTATAATTTGGCTTTTGCTGTGGACATCAAGCTAATTCATGTGACATTACTAAGAAAAGTAAAATGTCCACTGATAGTTTCTCAAAGGTTATATAACCTTGTATATACAGTGTGTATATGTATGATTATATCCATGTCTATATAAAGTGTATATACTGTATGCATGTATGACCAATTGTCTAAGCTCTCTACCATGTTATACATGGAGTTGGACAGTAACCTGTGGTGACTGAAGATTTTTCAGCTCTGCATCAAAATAAGCAGTGGCCATTCATTTTCATTTTCCAAAAGCAAGAAACGTGTCATGCTAAACCAGCTTTAAACATAGAAATGGTTTGACTACACTGCAGTAATACACTATAATCTATATCAATGATGGGCAGAATCTCAATGCTGGATTTTCATCAGAACAGATTGCCTGCTGAAAATTGAGATTCAATGTTTTAGAATAAATCAATACAATCCACAGAATCCCTTTTCCCAGTCCACCTTTATGATAATATGAAAGTAAAAGCTTAAATGGAACTTTAATCCATCACTGAGACTTTCAGACTGTTTAATGGTCTTACATTTCCTGATAACTGCTCAACTGCCACTTGAATATCAAGTCTATCTTCATTTGGCTTTGTCATGAGATTTTTAAGTTCAGGTTACCTCCTCTGCCAAGGCCGATGTGACCCATGTTAATGGCTATTTATATTCCAGAGCCACTCTTGCACTGATCTTTCATCAAGAACGATACCCCATTCAATCATAATTGCTCTCACATCCAAAAGTTTCATGGTAATGCGTGGTTATAGGACATTTGGACATTTAATATGTCACCAGTGATACTTGCTAGTAAGTGAGCAACAACTTGTATAAACAGTTTTTGGTTTGTTCTTCAGACAACCACGCCCATTGATGTGGAATATTAATCCTAATGGATTTCATTGGCCAGTGTCTGGCCAGAGCATTTGTACATTAAAAAATCGTCTCATTGGTGCAGTATAAGACACTGATTTGTTACTGAGACAGATGAAGATGAACACAGCAATGTATTTCTCATCATAACATAATGCTCACACAAATATGAATACCATAGTCTTCAGCTGGTGGGCAAACTGGGCATGAATCATTTTTGCAGACAGGACGTTTTAAGAACCATTCGTGTGTATCCATGAACAGTACATAAGCAAGCGGTTATTATAAACTACAGTGCTTTAAGGAACAGCCAGCAGAATTTAACAGAGGCACAGAATTGTGTCATTTGTTATTGTTACATGGGCAAAACATGAACCCCCTTCAATGGAGATTTATTATTTTAAGAAATACAGTTACACTATAATGTATCAGGTACACAGATTCACAGATAGAATGCCTGAGGTGCAATACATTTCATGGTCATGATTTGCCTGTTGGGGCTATTTGTTCAGCAGTCATTCATGGTGTGAATGACTTTGATTTTCATGTGTCTGAAGGTGTATGACCATGAGTACAGGGCGGTGTTGGATGGGGTGGAGACAGAAAGCGTCATGGAGATTGACCCCGCCCACCGCATTGAGATCTTCAAAATGGGCAATGGAAGCGATGAGGTGCTCGAGGTCCATGACTTTGAAAACGTAAGTATTAATAACATCCATACAAACAAATTCACTCAAAGTGTCTGTGTCAGATAGTGATGAATTGTCTTTCATTTCTGTTGTTCTGTTTTACATTGTATTAATGTGCTGCCATCCTCCAAACTGGGAATATATCTTCTGCTGCCAAAGTAGACACTATACAGTGTACAGGCCTGTTGCTAGTGGCTCCTCAGTCTAGTGAATGATCCACTCATAACAGTGAAGCACATCCTCAAATCAGAATTATACACTCGTACAGTATCAGTGAAGCACGTCCACAAGTCAGAATGATCTACTCGTGTCAGTGAAGCACGTCCCCAGTCCATCGGTCTGTTTACAGGCCCTGTTAAGGGATTATGAGCACAAAGAGGAGGATGCAAAACTATTTCATCATTGTTATTAAAACTGTGAAAGGGGAAGATACACAAACCTTATTAAAAGTTATACTAAGTGTTAGCTGAGGGCTGAGTTTGGAATTGATTTTCATAAAGAAAGGATGTTGCACGTCATTACACACACTAAAGCCACCTTAAAAACAATCTCCGTCGGGCCCAGGAGCTTCACATATGGAATGGAAATATGAAGATAAAGCCATCAGGACCAAAGGCAAAATCCCCTGCATTGTTTCAGGCTAACAACAACAACATCCTGGGGGAGCCAATGGTAAACCAAGAGGAGATAAGAATTCCAACAGAAACAAAGAGAGCCAGGGCTACCATTGAACCACCTATCCATTATATTAACAAAGGGCCCAATACACCACACAACATGTTTCAACTGTATAAGCTTGTCAGTTATCAGTTCCCTCTGTTAGCTGTAAAGATACATAAAGTACAACAAGCACACAATGGTATTTTCTCAACTCATAATCTCATGCATTTATCAACTTTACTTTGGAAATGAAATTAGATGCAAAGTGATTCAACCGATTGAAATCTAAACGATCATACTTTGTTATTCCATGTTACTCCAAAACGTTTATACAAGGGACACCAAAACATTGATTTGTACATAAATGGAAAGCTAGTACAATGAAACTACCATAAGTCAGGACATTTCCTTCATTTACATAAGATAAAGTTATAAAAATATACATGGATTATAATCATGGTGGCCCTGCTTTTTCATCTCTATCAATATACAGCATCTACCATATTGTCTTAGACAATTTATAAATTTATGCTGAACCATTTAAAATGGTTGACGCTTTGTATTGCGCTTCGTATGGTTAACACCACTCCCCTGTCCCCACCACGCTCATTCCACCCACCTCTGCCTCGCCTCGCCTCCTCCCATGCCCCTACCCCGTATTCGAAATACCAACATCTGGCCCCATGTTGTGGTGGTGACCTGACTCATGAATTCCCCCCAGGTGAAGACAAATGGAGATGCAGCCCATCAGCGCTAACACATGGTGGCATGGGTACGGGTCCCCATTCCCTGCTGCTCAGGGGGCCGACTTTGCGGTTAATTTCACCCAGCGGGTTCTTTGATAATTTACTTTAATACAGGGGAATGAGCATCCTGCATGTTTGCTTCCACCATATGTCACCAGGGTTGACAGTCACTTGACGAGTTAGGGAAAATGGAGCCCAAGTGACAATGATTAGAACACGGTACCTCAACCTTTCCTTGCGATAGCGACTCATAAAGCCCCCAATCAAATAATTGTCTGAGGACGTGCAAGCGTTTAATCAAGAAGACGGCAATCCAGGATTGTGACATTGTTTCTTTAACCTGCATCATTTTCCCATTTCTTATTCCTGTAATGATGTGTCTCTTCTTCATTTTCTGGTTGATCGACCCCAGTAATCATCTCTTCTCATCACAGGACTGTCCTCTCCTCTCCACTGACACTCGCCACTGCAGTAAATATGGCGACTCATCACAATATAGTCAGGCATAAACATTCTGGTTTTGCATTTGCGACCATTATTGCCCCATGTTTTTTGCTCGTAGATAAAATGACACATGCCGGATTATGACAGGCATTGTCTCCCATCATGTCTTGGGGTGGATGGTGTAGCTGTTTTGAAATGACAATGTTGACTAAAGTGGAGAGGGACCTCCACATTCTCAAATTAACTCTCATGCAAAGGTGTCATAGCTTTCACCATGTAGATGTAATTAAATCGGGATTGAATCAAGTCCATTATCATGGTACCACTTATCACGATGCAGTGTTAAAGTGAGCGTGGCAGGCTCAGATCCTGCCGTCTAAATGTTCATACAGTACACTGATGGGTTATTGTACTCTGCAGATACCACAGGTCTTAATCCTGGGTTTCGTGTCCCAGTCCTGGTCCTACTGAACTGCTTAAAACACAGTAGAATGGCCCAGACTGAGAATGAACAGGCTTGTCAGCTCTGTTGGTATAGGCTTCCTCAGTCCAATTGAAAAGGTTTGGATTCCGCATAGCAGAGGCTCATCAGTGGGGCTGAAGAGTGGAACTCTGCGCTCGACTGCACCGACTGAGAGAAGCAGGGACCTGTAACTGGCTAATTCAGTAGAGGCAGCCTCCGTAAAAGAAAACTCCATAAGTAACAAAACCCCCTGGTTTTCCCAGGAGACACTTGTTTTGTTTGTTAAGG
Organism: Hypomesus transpacificus; assembly: GCF_021917145.1. NCBI lineage: Eukaryota > Metazoa > Chordata > Actinopteri > Osmeriformes > Osmeridae > Hypomesus > Hypomesus transpacificus. Next base: position 9,354,363 of record NC_061060.1, read on the forward strand.
ATTGTTAAGCTGGGGGCGAAAAACACACTTTTGCTGTCTGAGTTTTATTCTGCATTTGCATGTATTACAGAGGATGGATGAGCTGTTAGAAAATGTTCTGTTAAAACATAGAAAAGGGGCAGAGAGATCAAAACCACACCTCTGCTCCGTCATTAGGTTATATCTCTGACTTGATAAGAGCTTTGATTTTTCTTCAAGAAACGGAAGGTTTGGAAATGGTCACCAGAACACTTAAGTGTGCCGGAACATTCCAGCACGCTTATGAATGATGCATCTTAGAATTTAGATTATTCCGTCTTTTCTTTTTCTGTTTTCAAAGGGAATCACTGGGATCCGGTTTGCCAAACATCAGAGATGCTACATCAAGACCCAGACCAGGGATGTTCCCAAAGTGACAGAGGGGAAGACGGAGGACACAGAGTTATCGGTATGACTTTATCTCTTGAAGTTATCTGCCAGTCGTGCTGCCTCTTTCCACAAGCAGAGACACCACAGTATCGTTCATACTGCAGGGAGATAACCAGGGGAGAGCAGACAAACACAGACCCTCAGCCAGTCCATCCTATCCTATCTTCTCCTTTTCTCCTCCTTTTCCACTGAAGTATAAACTTGAGTCTCTCCAGTGACTGTGAAACCCTCAGAAAGCTGCCCACAAACCCATAACCCCTTTGTGGCTCACATCAAATGGTATTTGCTGTCAATCTTGAGCCAATATTAATTTTTAATCATCTCCACCAAAGGCTCAACCCAAATAGCCTAAAGGGGGAGTGAGAGAGAGGTCTGAGAGAGAGGTAAGCCATTAAAATGATATTTCTTTTTTTTATAGATGTTTGCTCCGTAAATTTCACTCCACTTCTCTGCCGTCTCAGAGCGATTCATCTCACTTCTCCTGGCCTAATAGTTGTATCTGAAGTTCAGCAAGAACGCAGGAAGAAATTCTATCAATCAAAATTTCCAATTTGTCGGAGTCACAGTGCAATTCACATAGTTTGCCATACGTAAAAAAAAAAAAAGACAAAAATCCCTCTCTGGAATGTTTCAGCTCCCACCATGCTCTCATTTCCATTTCAGAATAGAGAAATATCTGCCTCCCGTCTTCCCTCTGTGCTTCATTGGGGAACAAAGTTGTAATACCAAATAGGTCCCTTTATCCCGTTTGACTTTAGGAACACAAGCTGTTTCAGATAAACTGGAGTGTACCCAGCGTTTTTTAATGTCTGATCCATGTTTACAGATTCTGATTGCCCAGCCTGTGCCATGTGTCCCTGCCATTTTAGTTTCCTTTTTGCAAACCGTGGAACCTAATTTGATTCACAGCTGTGAAATCAAGTCAGAGAGGGCTTTGTCTTTGTGAAGGTGTGGAGATAGGGGACGATTTGGATCCCATCAAGTGTTTGTAAGAACCTGAACCAGATCAAGTTTTGTCTGGTATGAGATGGGCTCTATTTTTTATCTTTGCTCTCTAGTATCCTTTTAACCCTGTCATAATCATGGTGCCCCCTGCATTTTCATCTCTATCTATAAACAATAGAAGCAATTAGAAGCAAAGCACAGTAGGGTTGGAGTGAATCATCAATTTCAGGGGATTTCTAGACAATAAACAGGAACCATGTCCTGACCTCTTCAAAGCTATCCTTCAGAGAAAGCAGATCCCATCCTCCAGGTGAATCCTCCCGCTCCTGACTCCTGGAAGCCTCAGGACAGACCTCCCCAACGGCTGTGACCGTGTAAACCACAGAGGACTTGTGTCCAGCAGCAACAGTCTGCAGCCCAGCTCCATCCAGGCCAGGTGGGCCATGTGAACCTGACTCAGAACAGGCAAGCGCTCAGTTTGCAGAGCTGAGGTAAAAACAATGCAGCCAGTGGAGAAACTGTGAGCAGCTGATAAGGAAATACAGCACCTCCCAGAGTGGAACCAGACATGAATTGTTTGTCGTCGGTATTTTCCCCATTTTCAATTTGTTCCCTCTATGAACTGACAGAAGCTGTAATCCCTAAGCTTCCCTCCCGTTTCTCCACTCTGCGATGAAATCAGTTTTTCCCTTCATTCAGACACCACAACACAGTGTCACAGGATCCTCTATCTCTTCCAATCACTCAGTATGAATGCTCACAATTCACCTGGCAATCTCCCACTTAGACAAAGCAGGAGTGGAAAAGGAATGATAGAGAACCAGGACTGGGAAACAATAACTGTCCTTGGATAGTATACTTAGTATTTAATTATTATGTAATATCGAGCATATTGCACATCCACATATGAAATCTGTGGGATTTTGAGTTTTTTTTTTTTCACCGTGCAGTAGAAGTACAGTCTGTGAAAGCTCATTTTGCTTTTTATAAAATCTTCGTTGATTCCCAGCAAATGTGGCTGACCTATTGTGTGTCATAAAGAAATGTCTCTGCCTCAGGGCATCGTAAATGCAGAGGTTAGAAGTTATTGTTCATCTGAGAATGAAAGAAAGAAGGAAAAAGTTACTTCTCAGAGCTACTTTAAATATGTTAGGGATGGAAACACGAAACAACAAAGACATTGGTTTTAATCCATGGGCTTTGCTTTATACAGTACATGGCACACCCATTTGGTAATTTCTTTTATTTTTTGTGTACATCACAAATGGTTTACCATACTAACAATGTATAAGATAAATAGGAAGGAATTATGTGTTTGTGTTAGTAGTTATCAATAAGCCTTTTAAAATCACAATTTAATGCTTGAAGGGTGACCTCCACAGCTTCCCTTCAGGCATTTTCTCAGATATTTATTGGGGTCATCCCTCCACAGTGAAGTCAAAGTCATGTAGTAAAAGGTTGTGTCGTGGCCTCCATCTACTTTTTGGGGGAGGCTTGCTCGCCTTCAGTGGTTAGGAGGGCCAATTAGAGAAGAGAATATTTGTGTTCTTGGATCTGATTTCAAAAAATCCGTTGAGTGGGGGTGAGGAAGGGGGGTGGTGCAAGAGCCAGAGTCACACACACACGAGCACACACACACACACGAGCACACACACACACGAGCACACACACACAAACCTGTGTGGAAACACACAAGCTCTGGTCCACCGGGTCATCATTAGTTCAGTGTTAATCTGGCCTGGGCTAAAAAAGTGTGAGAAACTGTGTCAAAGGCTTGGCTAAGCACAGACATCAGTGCCCGAGTGGGTGAGCTGCTTCCTCCTTGCAGGTCGCCGCAGTGTCACATCACAACAAACATGGAAAGTCGACTCCGCTGAAGGCACAGAGCTGGAAGTTGAAAAGGAAGGGAGGGACAGAGGGTGAGAAGGAAGAAGAGAGCCTGAAATAAATGATACAGCTCCAACTGTAGCCGCAGGATTCTATAGCAAGCTTAACTAATGTGCAATTAAGCTTGAGACTGGAAGAAAATCACCTTGTAAAAACATTTGTCAGGTAAAGAGTTATTTTTTCTGCTTTCTCTGTTCTGCGCAGCTAATTAACATGGGAATGGGAAGAAGGTTTAGTTTGCTTACTGTATGTATTTACATATACATGACAAATAACAAATATCCCCACTGTAGGGGAAAGCATTACCAAAGCCCTTTCATATATCTCTATTAAACAGACCTGACATGCATTCCCTATCATTAAGCAATAATAGTTTACTTTACAGCTCATGAACTACAGTATCAACAAATTAAGCCTGTTAGTGCTATGTGCACAACAGAATCAGAGAGTGGGTGGAGGGGGGGGGGGGCAGATTGGATGAGGGAAATGCCTACAGAGACGCATTAGAAAGACGCATAGCTTGATTATTATGCATTTAGAAAAATTGCCTTTTCTAAGCTCTAAAGTCATTTCAAAGTCAAATCATTTCAATGTCTGAATGTGAGTGTTGTCAGGGAGAAGAGGGTGTGAAGCATGGAGGAGAAGGTGCACGGAAGGAAAAGACAGTCAGAGTTAGCAGCCAGTCTGGACGCTGAGGATCTCTCGGTGGACAATCAGGGGGGGGAGATAAAAGGATGAGGCCAGAGCTGTACTGTGACCCAGGGGAGAGAGGTTCAACTGCAGGGCACAGTGCTCAGGGATGTCTCTGACTGTGTGGGCTCTGACAGGTGTGTGTGTGTGTGTGTGTATAACTGTGTGCCTATGTGTGTATATGTAAGTGGGTGATTCACACGTGTGTGTTTTCTCATCCTGACAGGTGGGAGAGACAGAGGGTCTCGTGCAGGTGGATGACTCCCAGGTGTGGGTGCCAGCTGAGGAGCCCATCGCCAACAGAGCCTTCCTCCTCAGCTCCAAGATCTGGGAGATCTGCCAGGAACTGCCCATCCACTGGATCCATCCCTCCCCCATGAGAGGTAGGGGTGCCGTTGCCTCTCCACCTCTGAAGCCACCCTGTTAACATTCCCTGTGGAGGAACAGCCCTCAGGCCAGGTGGAGGTCCAAGGAGAATCCATAATCTCATAACCATTTCAGAGCAATGATTGAGTCCTCCTCTCCTCAGCAGAACTTTGAACATGGTGGGATGAGTGATTTAGATAGTCGTCTAGATATTAACCTTCAACCCCGTGCTTGGGGCAAAACCGAGGGATTCCTCATTAGGAGTCTATAGAGTATGACGGAGAGAGAGCTCTCTCACTTAAACAACCACACATCACAGAGTTATTGATGCAATCCAGCGTGGAGACAGACTCTTACAGACCGCTTCACAGGGACATGGGTTTCATTATGAAACAGCAAATCTGCCCCCCCCCCCCACACACACACACACACTTTTTATTGAGAAAATTATATTTATCGGCCGCATCCTCGAAAAAAGCCGCCCACCCACATTTGAAAACAAGCCTATGTCCCTGTCTCTTCTCACCCTCTAAGAGAACTGCTGTTGTGATGCTCTGAAGCGTGTGCATGCTCTGAGGATGACCGTGTGTTTCGTACAGAAGCTGAGTTCCATGAGGTGGAGGACGTGGACGACATGTCAGAGACGGATGTCAAAGTTCAACGTTTTGCCCGTGACGTCCTAGACCAGGCTCCAGTGAATGACTATGTGAGTATTCTTAGAGTCCAGGACCGCACAAAGATATTTGACCATGGAGGGCCTAAGCTATGTTTAGTATCTTTCTGCATGTGTAAATTGCTTACTAATTGATGCTTCTTTTCATGGCTTAAAACGGACTTGGTGCACCACAGGGCATAGAAATAGCTCCATACATCTATTTAAGTAAGGCTGCTTCATTTAAGACTCCCTTAATGTCTCCCAGTTAATGGAGAGAAATAGCCAGTCTTCAAAGGCTAAAACTTTTCCCCACAGCCTTCGTCCGTCTTTTTCCAGCTATTTTCCGAGTGGAGGCAGCAAGCACTGTACAGAGTAGAAGTCCCAAGGTCACTCATTACTGAATGGAGAGACTACATTTATTAATCATGCCTTAATTATCAAGGCATAAGAAAAAGAATCACGAGGCCAAATGCTATATTTTTGTGCCTGTGAACTATTCAATACTCCATGATTAATTACCCTTGACAGTGAGATGGGAACACACATTTTCTCTCACACACACACAAAACACCGGAAAAAACCTCACATACTATATGCAAGCACGTACCCACACAGCGACACACACATGCTCTAATCAGACGATGGGTGCACTGTGTCTGACTGTCTCCACAGCTGCTTGTTACAGACGAAACAAGCAATACATGAGGTAGCTGGATGAAGTAACTGCCTCCTCCTCAGCGTTCTGAGAAACCATGTTAGACAGCCACACAGGCAGAAGAGACACCCCATAATATGAACATTTATCAGGCGGGTCTCAGGAATGCCTCCCTTCAGCTCTCCTCCACCCCTTCTCATCCCATACGACGGAGGCTCTGATGTCATGTAATTAAAATATACAAGCAGATGAAAACCCAGAGCCTTGTTTGAAATATTTCATCTCTATCTACTGGGTTATGCATGTCGCTACGACTGCAGCCCAGGCCAGAACCTGAGCCAGCCAGCGCGGTGTTTGTGGGCCTGGTGATGATAAAGCCCTTTGTGACCATCCACTGAGGGAAGGTGGCTGCCTGTAATTGGCAATCTGAAGCCTTTTTGATTGCAGGACGACACCACCTACTGCAAACCACCTCATCCCTCATCCCCCAACACAGACACACACTCAAACACACACACAGAACTCGCTCTGTGTTCTGTCCGTTCTCCATGCTAGTCCAGAGGAAGTCGTTACACAAAATAGTGAAGTGTAAACGGAGACAAAATTGATAAATTGGAACTGGTATACAATTGGTAACACATTTACGGTAATCGACTGTCGGAGTCTATTTGTTTATCAAACTGTAGTACCCGTTGGGTTTTTGTACATTGAGAAACCCCGTCCCAGTGCTAAAGTTGTTCCAACCTGCTGAACCATGCAGTCCCAACGCTCGACAATGGCACAGTGTTGCCCGAGACGTGTTCCGGCACAGCTCTCTCCCAACGGGGCACTTTTTAAGGCTAAATAATCATCGGTGCAGCTCAGAGATAGAGGTTGGGAGATATATGGAGCTGGCCTTTAGTCACAGCTGTCACCACGGAGCCTTGTGCTGAGGCAGCCCTGGATCCCTCCTGCACTGAACAACCGGCGATGAGAGCGCTGGACAAACGGCACCACTGTCCTTGACCTATATAGCAAATATGTGTCTCATTTGTGATTGGTCCAGTCAGGCTTCACACGTAAACATGTCAGAGGTGGGGGGTGGAGGAGGTTAGCAGCAGTGACCCCTGTCCTCTCTATCCAGGCCAAGACTGGGGTAGAACAACAAGCCTGCCGGAACATGCATGTGGGCGAAAGGTTCACCGGCCAACTGAACTGTGAATATTCCTGAATAGTGGGACGACTAACTGTAAACATGGATACTGCTCGGCGCCCAGCGTGTCGCGATTTCCCCTTTTAACTGAAACCAAATCTTCCTCTGTTATCTCCTCCCAGCTCAAGCTGCCTTTACAGTTGTTTCAACCTGACTTCAGGGTCTTAATGAGGCGCGCTTGCGTTTGAGTGCAGCCTGCCTACTCACTACTAGATCTGTATGCACATTAGATACAACGCTACAATGTAATTCACCGTCCCATGTAGAGGAGAAGAAAGCCCTACAGCATGTGTGATGCAGAGATTGAAATCTAGTCCCTGGCGTGTTAATCTAATATCAGACACTGTGATCCGCCGTGCTATGAGATTTAATAACACAGCGAGGCATGTGCGTCAAGCTCTGGGAGAGCAGCAATCAGGGTGTGTGAAATAACCCTGGCAAGTGTGGAAATTAAAGGAGTCGCTGCTTGATCCGCTACATCTTATTGAAATGGCAGACAAAGTTTTCTTCTTGACAGACTTGTTGGTAACCTCTGTAGCTCATTATGCGCGCAAAGCTGTGTTTATGTGCTGGAATGAAACGGAGCGCTGGAGTGATCTATTTTACTCTCTATTCAAGCAGCTTTTTTTGAGTGACTGCCCAAGATTTCCAATTTCCACGGTGGAACATTCCGATCACGGCCACATACCCAAGGAAAGGGAATGCTAAACTGGAGTTCTTAATATGTGCGCTCCATTTTAAGAGGATAGATTTGATTAGTTTTTATTTGTGGGTACAATGCTACCTATTCTATGTTTGTTTTGGTAATCACACACCATTTGAACAAAACATTCCCTTCATTTTCCAAACCAAAGATCAGCTTTTCACAGTGCCATAGTTTGGCTGTGAGGAACTGATAAGATTATTATTGGTCCATTGACAGCTTTTGTGTTCTTTTTGTACAGTAATAGATTGTTGCCTCAAAGCTGATGACCCTTAACTTGACTAGTAGAATAAATCAGTAATTGCCCACCTGCCTCTGTCATACTAATAAATCAAACGCACCTTTTATATTATATTTTCCTCCTTTCCTATGTATTTTCCCCTGAGTTACTCATATGTAATTTCAGTCCATTTATCAACGCTCAGAGCAGATTTGAATCCCTGTGCTCTATGTTTGTATACAGTACCATTGCCTTGTCTCACAAGTTATTTGAAGATGGATGTAGCTTAACACCAGTCATTAAAAAGTGGAGTAAACATCCAAGCCCATCAATAGTATGCTGTTGTGGTTAGCTCTGCCCGTGATGAAAGTAGCCACAACTTCCTCTCTGCCCATATTTTTAAACCAGAGGAGGAATAGGGGGCATGTGAGAGGCCTCAGTGTTCCTAAAGGGACGAGTCCTGTAAACCTTGGGTTTAGTTTCGGTTTGTGGACAGTAGTCACAGGAAGCACTGTAGAGGTTTCCTCTGGAGCTAATGTCCAAGGGGACCATTGACTCTGTCATCAGCATTTTTTAACAAGGCAGGCCCGGATTGTCTCTGAAGATTCATCTACTGTAGGCAATTGAAATGTGGTCAAATGCGCCCTCACTGTCGCCACAACCAGGGAGAGAGTTAAGTGGCACTTCTCTGAACCCAATTCAGAGTTGCTCTTGATCAAAGGCATGGCACTCAGCCCAGTTTGGCCTACAGCGGGCATGCACCCACCAGCACAATGGAAGAAGCCAAGGGCCATTCATTCTACCCAATTTACCTTTGGTTTGGGTTTAATTTGGCCCTTATATAAATTCAGACCCAGCCAGCAAGCGCAAATAAAAGGATCCTTGTTAGGCGATCATTACTCTGCTAATTGCTTTAGGAATGTGCCATCCACTTAAAGTCAAGGTCAGAGGGAGGGCGCCAAGATGGGAGAAGCTTTAATTTGTATGCTTTAATGGAGGAGGGACGGCCATTTTGGTTGTGTGCGTGGGCCGGGGCCGGGGGGGAGTGGGAGGTCAGAGATGAAAGAAATAGTGTAATTATCCAGCTAACAGGCAGTGTCACAGTCACTTTGATTGAAGATGGCCCCAGTAGAAGGGCTAAGGACGCGGGCATCATAGATGGAGTAGAGAGCAGCTAAGAGTAATGACGCCACTGGCATAATAGAAAGGTCAAGGGTATTATATCATATTTTATGGTCCTGGAACTCAAATCAAGAAGACCCACTTCCTGTGCTACATGTATCTTGGATCTTGATCCTTTTGTCACAGTCGACTTGCACGGCACAACTTTGCCCTGTTCATTTCCCCAGACATAGATTGGGATCTTTAGCTCGCTTTTAGCTTTTTTTCATATGTATCTTCATGACCTACAACCAAAGCAGGCACATCCATTCACACAATCAAATCTGCTGTCACTGTGCCTGCTCTTCCTGTATGGCGTGGGATTTGTCATGTGTAATAGGTGACCCTGCTCTCTCGTCCTTCACAGAGGGACATCGGACTGGAGCTGGATAACCGCCTGGACGACCGAGGGTACTGCTGTCAGCACTGTCGCCGTGGTTACCGCTTCTGCCGACGCTACCATGAGCCCCTGGGCGGCTTCAACCCTTACCCATACTACTACCAAGGTGGACGTGTCATCTGTCAAATTGTTATGCCCTGCAATTGGTGGATTGCCCGTATGCTTGGGAGAATCTGATTGGCCTGTCCGTTGTCTGCATTCTCCCATGCTCCAGTTCTTAATGGTGCTGTGCTCCTCGAGCTGTTGTACGATAGCTAAACATTTATCACACAGTTATTATTCCATCTCAAAGTCAGTAAATTGACTGTCAGTCTGTCTTAAAAGTCTAAGGGAGTTAGGGAGCTGGAGGTTACACTTCAGAAGACATCACATTTGAATGTTTAACTTGCCATTTAATCTTGCTTGTATCCTTTTTGTGTGTCATCTGTGCGCTGAAGAGCAATTCCACATTTTTCAAAGCTGTCAAGTATAAAAACCAGTATTGTGTATAAAGACTTATAATTTGCCTTATTTAGTTGCCTGTCTTTAAGTGAATTATCTTTTGTTTAGCCACAGTTAGCATGTTTATTTAGCAATGTTTTGTCATATGTCTTGAACTGTATTGACAAGGAAGAGTCAATCAAGCCATAATAAAAACAGAGATGTCCGCCTCTTCAATCTGACAGCACTCAACTTCATCTAAGTTTTCAAAAAATCATATCAATTACGATATTGTCTTTGCTCATTTCTTCCTGTAGTCTTACAATCACTGTGACTGTGAGTTCTAACGTGTTTTGAATGATCTTGTCATAGCATATTATCCAGGGATCCAGAGTTGCACAGTAACTAAGAATAATGTATTGAAGTTCATGTAATACTAAATACCACACAACATTAAGACAAATACGTATATGTAAAGCTCTGTTTTAATGTGTATACAAGTATGAACAATCAAATATAATTTATAGCAGTTTCTAAAAGAATTTAGGCTGTAATCATATTGTACTTACCTAATCAATAAAAAAGTCTAATGGCCTACAGCAACATGTCAGGTAAAAAATGGTGGCGAGTGTTAACAAATGCAATAATTGAAAACATACTTCAAATAAACTGTCAGCAGCACTACAATGCCCCAAGGCGGTTTGGAAACCGTACATGAAATGTGTTGACAGCCTATGTATGTTTTTCCTCTATAATAGACCACTACCCCCTTATAAAATAAAAATGGTGCTTTGTTTATAGAAGCTGGTACCATGTGAGGGTAAGACAACGTGTTTTTTCAAAAGCCAGTGGAAAGGATACCATTGTCTACACATCAAGGCCTCAAGGAACCTTCTGTGTCGATTGTGTAGTTGTGAGTGGAAATCGCCATGGGATCCTTGAGAGTCATCTCCCCCTTATTGTTGAGGCTGATGTAGATACTCGTTGAGTGCCTGTAAGAGAGAACAAGAGAGTACAGTAAAAACTATAAAAATCAGTCACTGTTTCTCACATATGTACCTAAGCGACAATTTCAGGAAGCAGATGATGCCATGATTCTTTGCACTAGTGGAGCCTTACAATACACATGTCTAAAATGTATTCTTTGCCATCAACTGATCATTGAAAAACATCTGAATATTGTTTCAAAGAAAACGCTTGACACATTTCCAACCTCTAAGAAATAGCCCCCAAAGATTGTTTACGATCCTCCTGATGAGAAGAGAAGCCAAACAGACACACTGCTCTGGGACACATACAGCCTGTCCAGCAGGTTAACACAGTTCAAAGGAGTTTGTCTGCCTGTCTGTGAGATCAGCCCTCACCAGGTATTCAAGGAAACAAATCCCTTTTTGTTACCACATCAAACCATAGTGTAATTTCCCGCCCAGATTTTTATTTGGTTGCAAGTGTTACTTATCCATAATTTAGATATATGGGTAATTCTGGGGGAGAAACTGTGTCAACAAATCTGAGAACTCTCCAAAGTAAGAGCACGTTCCAGCGTTTAGCTGGAGAGATGTATTACTAGTGCCATCTAGTGGTGATGTGCTTACCCAACGTTTTGAAAGATATTGCTTCAACCTCAATACAAATGTTGAGCCACTACAACCTATGTACCTTACATTACCAGCATGAGCACATTGCTTTCATTGGGTACACACCTTAGTGTGTAAATGCTATAAATGTACAGAGCTTTGTGGAAGAAGCACTCTCTCGGTCTAAAACAACCTTGTATTCTCGTTCTGCAGTCTCCAGACCATACACATATTTCAGTGGATGTGGGTTACTGGGCAGGGCAGAGAGCATGTATGCCATAGTCAAGCCCAGAGACAATAGACAGCAGTGCTTTGGCTGTATTGTTCAGTCAGTGTGTACGCAGTGATGGCCTGGTGTTTGAGTAATCTCTCTCTGGACGGCCGCTGACATGGGCTGGAGGCGCCACCATGTCAGCCGTCATCCTTCAACAGCTCCCAGTGTGAGAGGCAGCGCGGCAAGCCAGTACCCACTCAAGCTCGCTCCCCCGCTCACTGTCACTGGCTGCAGGCGACGCACAAATAGCCTCTTCTCTCTAGGCCGGGCGTGCTTCCTCTGTCTCCCCAGGCTTACTGAATTACTGGCAAAGAGGTGTACACACTGACTCTAGATCTCTGGACCCTTTCATTAGAGCCTTCTAATCCACTAGTCTTCTACTGAAAGAAGACATCTTTTAACCAGCCAGGTTCTGAGTCTGTTCAGGTGGACAAAGGCAGATTGATTACCGGTACTGTTCAGTGGATTGCTCTTGCTATGAAGGGCTGCCACACAGCTTCACAATGCCTTAAGATGGAGCTCGTTAACCATCCTGAAGGAGAGTGTTCTGCCAGCGGAGGCTGATGTCTTCTATGGGTGAAGGCGACTCGTGAGACACTGTGAGGCGGCCGTGGTCGTGCACCGTCTCGACGGAGCTCGTCGAATCCTTGAGCTGTTTCGTTGTGTGCTTTGGCCCAACAGTGAGGCTGGACTGTGTTGGTCCACAGCTGTGTGTTTGAAGAAGTGGAGAGGAGGAGGGGTACTGGGTACACTAGCCTTGCCCAGCTGCCAGATGACCACCCACTCCCCCCCTCTTCTCCCTTTCCCTCCCACCTCCACTCCGCAGGCCATAGTGACAGGCACTGCTGTCCCCAGCAAAACCCACGTCACATACTAATGTATTCCTCAGCCCACAGCGACTGCAGACTCTTGAGGTACAGTCCAATCAGCCTGTAGTCTGCTAATGGCCTGATTCATTCTTGTTTCCTCGACTACCTCTCTACTTCAAATGACCATGGTACATATCGTCTAACAGCTGCTCCGCCTAACAGCAAACACAGTCATCTAACTTCAAAGCAAAGCTGCTTCTGTGCCATCATCTGTACAAGAAGGCAAATTGTCTTTCTGTTAGCCTTTAGTAGACAGTACAGCTGCTTCCTGGGAGTTTCTTTCAAAATATGCTGTGTCCTCCATTTATGTCATGGCATAATTTATAGGCATGAAGGTTGAAAATAATGGCTCAATTATCAACTGCTGCCTGTTTATTTCATGTCAACATATTGCATTTTGTATCCTGTTCAAATTTGCTGCGATAAGCTTTTTTTTCAGTACAGACTGACATGAATGTGGAGTAGACATATGGCTGGAAACATGTTGTTTCCCATTAGTGATCCTTTAATTTCTTTACTGTGCAAAGTTTGTTTGACCCTGGAGAAACCTGGGTGTTTATTCGCATTCAAAAGAGGAGTAAAATGAGTTATCCAGCAGAAGGCAGTTGTGGGTCATGGTTTCCAGAACATTGTTTCCTCAACCTTCAACCCTCCTGTGTCAGTATTAAAAGACAACAACAAGTCAAGCTTTTTGTTGAAGCAAAATGTGTTTTTATTATCACATACATAGGGTGTACTCTATATTCCTCATACAAGGAAGCCATGGAACATCCGAGATACAGAAAACAATATAGAGTAAGAAATAAGGACCAGTCATTCCTCAAGGTCTTACAGCATTGCCAGAGGTGAACAGTTGTGTTGTTCAACAGCTGTCTTCTGCACAGGCCTCTGTAAAATAAGATCAAACCTAATGCCCAAGCTTTGATAGTCTCTGAAAATAAGTAGATTGTGTTGCTCTATCAAAGAATAATGATTGACCAAAGTTTGTTTTTGATGATTGTCAATCCACAGCTCTAGGTTGACAGTAAGACATGGATGCTGGCCAGGTATCAGAAAGCAAGGCTTGAAGCACTTCTGCAAGTGCAGGGTTTGAGGAGGTATGGATGTTCTCGCTGTGCAGCTTCAGCCACACAGAAGAACACAACCAGTCATGATGGTGCTGTTCAGAATCAATATGGGTCCAGCTTGTGCTCACTTGTCTGGCCAGATAAAGACCTTGCTATATTGAATCAGGTCAGAGACTAGGAAGAGCCCAGGACTGTAATAAAAGAACAGGACAAGAAAGGGGCTCGACTATTTTTATATAAAATTATCATAAACAGAAAACACCAGTGCTAGGTATCCATAAGGTTCACTAAATACTTTGATTGAAGAGTTACTGATTGAGACGAGAGGACTGGATAGAGGTGAGTAAAGCGAGCCAATCTTAGAGCTTGCACTGACTGACTGTTGACGAGCTGAGGATGAGCGTAAGGGGCAGGAACAAACCACAGAGAACACATTTTGACGTTTTAAGATGAAACAAAACAGGGAATATGTACATTTTCGCAAGCACTTGAATCAAAAACATATAAAATATCAGAATCAAGCTGTGCTGACTACATGGAATGCTTAAAAATTTTGGATACCAGCTTTTAAAAAAGAAACATATTTATTTCATATACTTTGTATATTCCCTCGTGTTTGCATATGGAAATAATAAAATATGTGCCTTTTTATACAGAATTTTGGAAATTCACAAAATAAATAAATTTATTGTGGCCTTTAATTGAATCTCAATTGTATATTATATATATATATATATTCATATATATTCCATTTCATATAAACATGATTTTAGCCTTTATGGGAGATGAGTCTTGTAGTATCTATGTTTCTATTCTCTGTATTCTCTCTCTTCTTTAATCCATATCTCTGCCTTAAGTCCGCTGCTATATACAAATATGTCTGTAATTGGACTGCCCTGGTGAATAGTGAATGCCCATTACCATAGTAACACAGTGATATAAGGCCATGAGCGTATGCTGGAGAATGCACACCTCATTGATGATGTGCTTGCTAACAAGGAGGGATACCGAGAGAAAAGTCCCCGTTCTCCAAGTCCAAATCCAGGCCACCTGCCTCAAAGCCCTCTGACATCTCATGAGAACTGGTTCAACTTCTCAGAAGGCACTCGGAGGTCCAGGTGAACTTTTGCCTGATTGCGCTATGTGATACTCAGGCCCTCTACTGTCTGGAGTCAGTCTGTAGGATGAAATGACAAGTCTGATTTCATTGTTCCCATTTGAGTTCCATCTCCTATTTTTGGTTCAGTTGTCCTGTGTAAAGTCTCTGAGCATTTACACAAGTCCATTGTGATGTATAGATTCTCTAACTGGCACATGTGGTGGGTTGATCCCTGGTTATCCAATGGCTGTTCTCCTGGAGGGGTAGTTTGAGAGGGGGGGCCGGGACCACTGAAGGTAGATAGACCCAGACTCAGAACAACAGAGCCTTCAACATTACATAAACAAAACAATCCCTTGACTTTCAAATTTAGGCACATAATCACAATATCTAAGAGTAAACAAAAATTCAGGGCTGGCAATCTGCCTACATTGCAGGGAAACACATTTCAAATCCTTTGCTCCAATATCAGCTTATCAGAGAGGAGGGGGAAGGAAATGAAAACAATTGATTATATTATCTTATTTTCCATTTCACCATGTCCTGCTTTGGTGTAGTAATAAAGGAGTCCAGCCAGACTTAGGCCTCTGTGGGTTCTGTCTTTACCTGAATAAAGGTGACTGGCAGCTCATGCAGGCCCTTGACCACATGCTCCGGCTGCAGGGCCATCTCCCCTCGCACCTCCAGCTCCTCCACTGGGGTCAGGCCTTCGCTGGGACTGCTGCTCTGGAAAAAGAGTCCGTTGACTTGGGCTGCAGCTCCCTGCTGGGCCTGACTCGGGTTCTGGTTAGTCTCAAAGATGACAGTCCTGTAGCTCTGCTCCAACTCCCCCGCCTCCAGCTCCTCCTTCCCGAACACATGGTCAGCCAGCGAGGGGTTCATGTTGACCAGAGACTGCAGGTAATGGGGGTCCAGTATCTCCTCTTTCACCTGCAGGCCATGGAATTCGCTAGATTTGAGCACGGTGGCGATGACGGTGCCGGGCTGCTGGGCCACCATGGGCTGGCCGCTGGCCGCGTTGATGGTGACCAGGCGGGGCAGGCCGTTGTGTGCCGAGCTGGCAGTGGTGATGACCCCTGTGGTGGCACAGGAGGGGGACGTGGTGGAGGAGCACAGGCTGGTAACCAGGAGCTGGTGCTGAGCATCCTGGAGACTGCCTGTCCCCGTGGCCAGAGAGGCAGTCTGGATGGTGAGGACGTCCTTGCCCCCCACGGTGGTGGAGGGGACGGTGTGGAGGATGACCCGAGGGGGGGAGGAGTGGCTGGAGTCCCCGTTGGTCAGGGTGAGGGGAACGCTCTGCAGCGGTCCGGAGGAGGTTAGGACCATGGGGACGGAGGCAGGCACGTTGATAGTCCTATGGGATGAGAGATGACAAGGCCATTTAAATACCCATCAACAGCCTTTCGTACCCACAACTATGCTCATTCTATGTAATAAGCCGGTACAATCATATTTCTTTAATAGACAGAGACGCACAGAGGTCAATCCTGAGTAATGCAGCTATTGTCCACATCCTAGCGTCTTGCAGCTACCTCACAAAACACTTCTGAGGACCGCGGCAGCACAACTGTATTTCAGTTATTGATTATCTTCACAAAAAAAGCTTTTCAAAAAATCCTAGCATTTATAGAAAGGATTCCCAGATGACTGCAGGATACAAAGATGATGAACCCTTAATATTGAACACTCAAACACATGAAAGCATTCGCTGTGTGAGCGTTTCACTTCACACGTGGCTGACTGTTTGTTGGTGTGTCTATGATCCGTCAATTTGAGTGGAAGTGTTTTGTTGTTTATCCATAAACACAATATACTGAATTCACACACTCAAAAACACATGGACACACACAAGTCTCTCACCTCATGGTGTGTGCAGGAGCCGGCACAGCTGCCCCCTGATTGGGCTGCAACACGTGGACCGTCTGAAGTAGCTGCTCCACTTCCCTGGCGTCCTGGTAAACGCCTCCATCGCTGGGCTCTCTCTTCACCTGCTTGGCTGACAGGTGCTGCTGGCCCTGGGCCCGGCCCTGCCCTACCCGGCCCCCGCCTCCCCGGCCTCCTGCCCTGCCGTGGTGGCCGGCACGCTGGCTCCCATAGCCGGGACCGGAGGCCAGGCCTGGGTCCTCGTCCTCGATGACCACCAGGTCAGAAGGCATCTCCTTAAACTGATAGACCAGCCGCTGGCCCTCCACCTTAGCCAGGATGCCACGCTGATAGTAATACCTGGAGGGGAGAGGGTGGCAGCATGGTATGTGAGTAGGTGTGTAGGTCAACTTTCATTATTTTAGCCAGCGTGAGGAGGTCAGAGGGTAATAATCATATGGCGGACATGGTGTTAGTGCTGTGCATAAACGGCAGAGATCATCGTTGCGGTTGTAGTTATGATAATAATAATACTATGCACTGTCCTATAGAGAAAGGGACATAAACCTAACAGTAACCCCAAACTACATAGCACCAAAGACATTCAGTTACTCTTTCCGTCACGTCATCTCGATGGTCTATCTGTTGGAGGTCACCCCTCACCTGAGAGCCCTGCCCATGGTCTCGTAGTTCATGTCAGGCTTGTTCTTGTGCTTCCCCCACAGCTTGGACACGGCCTTGGAGTCCACCAGCTTGAAGATGCCCTTTTCTCTCTGGGTCCACTTGATGTATTTGGGACAGGTGTTCTTGTCCTGCAGCAACGCCAGCAGAAACTCCCACAGGTAGATGGTGTTCCCTGAATGAGGACAGAGAGGAAGGACGTGTTTCAAAATGTACAGCAACGCCTTTCTCACAGCTTGGAATTCTCTTAGCTCAGCTGTTTGGGCCCCATCGACATCCATAATTCATTTTGAATTCCAGAGGTTTTACTTAACAAAATGGAAATGGCAGCCGTGCAATTACAGCGCCCGCATCATAACCTGAATAAATCAATTCTCAATTCTTGTCAGTGTGTGTACCTAGGCCGGGAATTAATTAGACCGGGTCCTGAGTGTATCCCTGCAGCCTATGAGACGGCTGAGACCAGAAGTGGTTAAAAACAGCAACCCCTAGAGCAGTCACTAGAGTGCTAATCGCACACAGTGACAGGGTGATGTATTTGTGTGCTACCCTCTCTCCACAGTACGAGGGACGTGGGGAAGAGTAGGTGCATGCAGTAAAAAATAAATACAAATAAAACCTCTCTAGTCTATCAGTGCATCATTGTGCCCTCCAGCCTGCAATCACTTGTACGTCCCTGTGGAACACAGCACTTTGAGAGCACCTCATCAATTAGTCAGCCCAGGTTCACCCTGGCCAGACTGCAGGGGCTGCACGCTGCTGTTCGCTCGCTGCGCAAGAGGATGCAGCAGCAGTCGACGAGAGGGGAGTAATAGACCTTGATTTTCATTGGCTGGTTTTGGAGTTATGGACTGGGTTCCGAGGCTTACCTTTGCCCTCCTTGCTCTTCTTCTTGAGTGGCAGCATCGGGGTGGTGATGGGCGAGCAGGGGCGCACTGCCCGCGGCTTACGCACTGAGTTGGGAATAAAGAGGTCAAAGGTCAGAGTCGGTACAAACAAGAGAAATAATCAATGATGCCTAAGGTCAACAGCTCACTCCAAATGTGCTCGTCGAATGAAACCCCACAAGGCTGATGCAGAGAGCGCCTTTTACAGTACAGGAGAACCAGCTATGTGTCATTTTATGTTGTGAATATTTTAAAGAGGACCCCAGGAAGATTAGCTGCCATTAAATGGGCTGCTAATGGGGATCCTAATAAATTAGAAAAATGAGAAAATGAGCTAGTACCTTTGGTTTTTCGCTGTGGTTTGGAGATGGTTTTCTGAGGGATGTCGTCCATGGAGGACGTCTCCTCATCCAAGGACATGTCCATGCTGGAGATCTGGTCCGGCCTCAGGGGAACGTAGGTCAGATCAGACTCCAGCAGAGTCCCGTAGGTGTGAACTAAAACCGACAAACAAGACAACAGGGCTCAGGGTATGTCCACAAACATAGGAATAGCTTTCGATTTCAAGAATGAAATACACAATGTGTCGGCAGTAATGGATGTAAGCCTAATTCTAAACAGTACTGAATAAGACTGAAAAAGGGCAACAAATTCAAAAGCTGTTCCTACTCATGCGTTTCTCATCCAGGATGTTGTTTGGAGACTCCATGTTGAGAAGAGCAGCTGCAGCCTCATTGGTCTCCATGCTGTCGTCTGTGCCCGACACCGTCGTTTCTATTGGACAATCACACACATATAAGGGATAGAACCTATTTCAAACCTGTGTCTGTTATTATCTCTGGGCGAAGCTTTACTGCAATGTTTTACTTCAAATCTAACAAACAGATTATTTATAATGAGAGTTAATGTGCCTAAGGCACATGCTAATGAGACAATTTTTGTGTTTTGAATGGAATCGCCGAACAAGCCATCAATATGGATGGCTAATTATGGCTACCACCGCATTCATAATGCATACCCATGCCATTGGATCTGGTTTATGTCTCTAAGCATCCCTACAGGAACTTCCCTCGCATGACTCACCTGAGAGGCCAACATCGCCCACCATGATTGGCTCTTCCACCACATGGAGGGTGGAGTCCACCATGATGCCATTGGTCACCTCGTCTGACTCCAGGCCAGAGTACACTTGCATTAAGTCTGCTGCTGGCACCTGCTCCACGATGACGGCAGGAAACACTGAGGGGTCGTCCAGCTGGACACACAGGGAGACCAACAGGAGACACCAACAGAGACAGACATGAGACACGCAGGAGAGACCACAACCTGTGGAGGGGCAGCAGGAGTAGTGGGCATACGGTATGCATCCCATTAAAAGTTTTCAAGGAATTGCCTTTAGCGTAGTTACATGGCTATATATTTATGTTAGAAGTATACATACTAACATAAATATATGTATGTGTACATATAGTTACATACATAACATGGTTGCAGTAAACCTAACACTCTGTGGAAATCTGAACACTTACAATAAAATGTTCTCTCAAACTGTTTTTCTATAACAAACAGTCTTGGTTTCATTGCAAGAATTACGCTCTAAATCATTGTAAATTGCCGTAATTTTCACAAATTTTCCAACAGATTTGCTACAAGATTAACTGTAGGAGAGCTCATTTGAGCAGGGTTTCAATGGTCTGCAGAGACCTTGTGGAGCTGAAACCAGCTGCTTGGTTTGGCCATCTTCAACTGAGAAGTGACTCATGTGTGTTGAGATGATGTCAACTTGCATGAGAGCCATAGGATCAATGTTGTAAACACTTAACAGCTGGTCTTGTTCCATCCCTCTCTACCTCACGCTGGGAATTCCAGACACACCCACTTGTTTTCAGCATAGTATTTCATATTACTGGAAGCAGAGCGGTAATGATGAAACTGGAATAACTAGTGCCAAGCAGGATGAGGAGAATGTGATAACAGAGTTCAACCCCATCCACATAAACTGTCAGCGGCACCAGTGAGAGAGGAGGGAACATCTTCCCTTTCTTTCTTTCTTTCTGCCAAAGTACAACCATAAAAAGAGAGGGGTCAACTAGTTGGATACCTAATTATCACGTTAGCAAAGGATATTTGTACTTATTGTCTGATGAAATACAATTAGGTTTGTATCAGTTACAGACGATGGTCAGGAGATGGCGCCAGACCTCACACTGTAAAACCATCTACACTGAAGAAGGATCTCCAACGATACTCAGTATTACAATACAAAATACATTCAAACTTTGGGAAACAAAATAGGTTGAAGGTTTAATTATACTTTGTATGCAATTTGGAGAAATGCTTTGGACAAGGTACTGCTTTAACTTAGAACTAAGGTAAAGGAATATTCAGTCACGATCACTCAAAATGCAACGGCACAAGGACGCGTGGCCACGAGGCATGTATGGGAGTCCCCCTGTCGTACTGTTCATCTGAGAGGAGGGTTCAGGATAAAGGCTTATCTGTCTCTTAAGCACAAGTCTCCATTGTTAGGATGAACCCCATGGCGTTCCAGGTGTCTGAGCCTGGAAGCCCAGAGTCCAAGGCTACATTCACCCTGCAGTGAAGCTACAGTTTAACCACAGTATTAACAGAGCCCTAGCACACCGCCATGTATCACCGTTTTGCTGGGTTGAATGATTAAGCTTCAAAGACCTGGAGTGATTATGGAAACATCAAGACCACATGTAAACCTCCAAGTTGATAAACCATTTCAGTGTCTAATTATTTAACAAATTGCAGTTAAGTTACAATGTTTTTAGATGTTTTTTCATAATTCATTAAGGTTGCAATGTACTAATAATGTTAGACTCTCAGCTTTAACATAATGTATTATAATGGTTGTCAAGAATATATTAGAAGAGTTTTTTCACAAAGGTGTCTTCTAATTCTTCTAAAGACCCCTTTCAAATGATGAGTCAGCAGTAAGGCTAAACAGTAGACTGCTTGAGATCATAAAAAAAAAAAACCTTGTGTTTTGCTTTGACTGCAAGATTCTCTTTGTCTGACTCTATAGTAGACACAGTACCAGATATCCTTGACAATGTGTAGATCTGTCTGGGCTTACTGATGCTTGTGTCCTTGAGTGTGTGTATAGAGTAACACAGTACGTGTGTGTTTGTGTGTGCGCGTGTGTGTGCGTGTGTGTGTCACCATAGAAGCTCAAGTGAGTCTGCTGCTGAGATCACTTATTAGTGCACGAACACCAGTGCTGTCTCTTCTCCAGCAGGCTGGGACAGAAACACACGACCCCACACTCAAGCCTGTTGACAGGCCTAAACAGGACTGACGTGTTTGTCTCTGATGTTTGTTGTGACTTTGTTGGGGGACTCTGGCTTTTACAGCACCTGTAAACGAGTAACGTAATATCATGCAAAATAGGTGACACCAAAACAGACACCCCCAACAAGCCAGACCGGGTGGGCCATTGTCTTTTCTGTCTAAGAATTCGTAGAACCAAATCGACTTTGTTGTGGACACAAGGGACTGACTGATATGTGATATATATATATATGTTATCTGATATGCCTGGCACCCTAACACCATGCTAGCAGCATTATTGTGTGCATCTTCCTCTTTGGTCCCCTCACCAGTGTTTCTAATGGGGAAGCAGGAGAGCAGAATCAGGACCTATTTGCATCACATCAGTTCTGTGTTCCGGCTTTTGAAAAGGAGACCATCTGTTTAAGGTTCCCCTACGCCCTGCACTCTTCTGCTTTACTTACCAGCCTGACGCCATCCTGAATCACAAAACCGTTTTTGTACTTTCGACATGAGCCCTTTCGACATGACTCGTCTGTTAGAGGAAGTGAGGTAAGAACGTTTACATACTTGCGCAGTCACAGATAAAACTATGGTCGAGCGAGCAGAGTGGACTTGGTGGGGAGAAGTCCTTGAGTGAGTGTTTGAGGATGAGATGCGTGGGAGGTGGAGTATGCTGCTAATAGCAGCTCTGGGACACCCAGCTGAACATCATTCTACAGTCATTACGTGATGGCCCTACTCAGGGAGCTACTTATTGACTGTAAAATCCAATAGAACGGAGCTAATCATTAGTCTTGCAGGCTAGCTGCAGTTCTCTCTTTCCGTCTTCAACTGACCCCAGTGTGGTCGACATAAGCACTCTCCTGACAGGCTACTTCTGCAAAATGGTTGCTCGGATAGCATTAAAAGTCATTAATCTGGAGCTATTTTAGGACTTGTAGGTGAACAGGAGCGTAATCCTAGTCTAATGGACTGAGAAGGCACGGGGAGGTACCAGGAAGAGAACTGTGTTGTTTTGGAACGATGCTTTTCAAACAAATTACCTTGTCACCTCTCCAAAACAAGTCTTCAGACTGGTCAGGCTGGTTAGGCCTGAACCTGAGCCATTCAGCCGAGAGTATCCAGTGACGATTCATCTCCCCACATCCACACACACACACACCTGCTCCATAGGATTCAGGCTATGTGAGGATGTGGGGGTAGGGTAACCACAACTAACTGAGGATACTTTCTAACAGATACCCAGCCACTTTCTCTCACTCCACACACAGTGTCACCTTTGTGCCATAAAGTTACTCCAGGCTAAGCCCCACCCTTTCCTCCCACACAGTCCCCATTTCGGGTCCCTGTTTCCAGCGTAGCCTTGCCTGTAGCCCATGCTCCACTACCCAATCCTCTCATCCTGCAATTCACTCTTTCTCCTCCTTCTCTTGCTGTCCTCCTCTTCCTGCCCCCGGCCATCTCCTCCTCCTCCTCTTGTCCTCTTCCTCCTCCTGTTTTCTTTCACCTCCTTCCATTCTCTAATCCCCCTCCTGTTCCCTCCTGCCATCACCTCTTCCTCCGCCTCCTCCTGTCCTTCTTTCCATCTCCACATCACTCCATTCCACATCAGAACAGTGATTGGGGGGTCTTGTGGACACTGACCCTGTTCCAGTCTTCTTCTCAATCTTGTTTACATGGGCTTGTTTTTTATAACTGTAGTCAAAACAAGTCAAATCTGTATTTCTGTTCAACCAATTTATGCTATCTGCATTACCATTTATCAGGTGCTATCATCCCCTGAATGACTGAGTTACCCAAAAACACAGTCGACAGAAGTTAAAGTCCCTAATATGATAGGTACCTGGTTGATTTCATCCATCCCATTGCTGGCGAACTCAAACACCAACTCGCTGGGCTGGACTGCAGTCGTCATGGCGATGGTGGTGAGAGGGTAGAACTCAGGCAGACAGAGAGGGCTCCTAGCCCCCCAAAGGGTGTCCAGTTCACAGGAAGCTGGGCAGGCGTCGGAGGTAGAGGCTGGGTTTCACCCACACAAAGCCACTGTGGGTCTGCCTGTGTCGAAATGTCTTATATTTGTGAGTTCTCAGCAGAGTCAGTTCTCTCTTGTCTCTCTCTCTCTCTTCAGTCCGTGCTGGGCGGCGGTGGTGTGGAGTCTCAGAGAGACCCAAGATTCAGCGGGGGAGAGCAGCAGTTTGGCTGTAGGGAGCCTCTTCTCTGGAGCATGTACACCTGCCAGAAAGAGAGACGGGTCAGGAAAGTTCAAACAATCAGTTTCAATCTTGTCTCGTAGCGTTATACATAGCAGGTGTTTGTGTCTCAGTAGCAGCTTGTGACAGACTAGAAGAGACAGGAAGGGCCTGACTCTGATTCCAGTGGATCATTTAGATCACTGGTTGGTTCTTAGCCCAGTCGGGCTGAAGCGGTCTCCCTGCCTGCCTGTCTCCCTGCCTGCTTGGAATATCTTTCCCCAGGCTTCACAAGCATGACTCTCCATATCCGTTGGTGTGTATTTTTTTGTTAAACAGAAGCGAAGGATTCTTACTTTTTCACAGTACATGGATCATAACAGAAAGAAATTCAATCCCACATCTGTGTTGAAACTGTCATGTGGAAAATGCTTTTGTTTTTGCTAGGGTTAGTACAAACCATTTCGCTTTAAGAAGTCTAATCAAAGTCCAGTAGATGTTAGCAGGCTCCCCTCTGACATCACAGTGTCTGTGGTCCCTCCCCTTCCCTCCATCCCTCCAGGGCGTGAGCTCAACTATGAGCAAATAAGAACGCTGTTTAACTAGTCACATGGATGGTGTATGATGGAGGAACAGAAAACACACACACACACACAGTGTGCCCTCTGTGCTAGTGCCTTCAGGGAATTGGAGTGTGTGTGTGTGTGTGTGTGTGTGTGGAGGTTGTGTGATGAGGGGGTCATATAACTAGAGCATAACCAACAGCAGAGCTGAAAGGAAGGGCAGGTATCTGGTTAAAGATGGAAAAGAGGAAGACAGAGCGCGGCTGGGGGGTGGGGCTGGGGGGTGGGGCTGGGGGGTGGGGCTGGGGGGTGAGGCTGGGGGGTGAGGCTGGGGGGTGGGGCTGGGGGGTGGGGCTGGGGGGTGGGGCTGGGGGGTGGGCAGGTTTCCACTCTCACACCCCCCCACTCCCCTCGTGGAATGGAGAGTTGGCAGCAGTAAAGAGAGGAGAGAGTCAGAGATGGCAGGGCTAACTGCACCTCCTCCTCCCCCTCACCAGCCCCCTCATCCACTGCTACAGGGTGGGGCCAGTTTGCTTTGAAATGCCTGTGTGACTGACGAAAGCTGCATTCCAGGTCCAATTGTGTCTCTCGGAGGGGGCGGAATGGGAGATAAAGAGTGGGAGACAGGAGCCGGGTGGGGCTCACAAGGAGAGACATGGGGTCAGCCAAATAAGTCATTAAGTCCCCCCCCGCCCCTCCCCGTTTGCCTGTTCACTTCCCTTTGCACCTGGCCGTATTCCTGTCCCTAGCAGGGCTTGTGCCTGGAGAGCATCTCCTAGGAGCATGATAGGGGGATGCAGAAGCGAGGTGTGGAGGAGCGGAAAGGACAAAAAGGAAGGTTTCTGGAGCCCCAGTCCCTCATTCTACTTGTACTGTCTCCCTGTACCCCTCGGCAGTTGCCATGGCTCCCCCGCTGCCACCACAGCTGGGCAGAACCATCTGAAGCTCTCCCCATGGCACGCTGAGTGCTATGACAGCGCTTCAGCCTCCAGTGAAAGGCCCATGCAGGGGGGCAAAGAGAGTGGGGGGGAGAGGGGGCTGCAAAGCCTCATCAATCCAGCCCGGCGGGCGGACGGTTCTGTCCAGTGACTAGACTAGACTGCAGTCTGTCTCCTAAGTGACTCTCCACACGCGGAGCCGCATAGACCCCCCACAAAGCTGACTTATTACCTTCTCGTCTGGCTGTGTGAACCTGGGCCAGAAACCTCAGCTCTGGTGCCGGTGAACATTGAGCGGTGTGGTTTGTGAGGGACAACTGAGTCTGTAACACTCACTGTTAGTGCTCCCCCCTGGGCTTGAGAAAGAACTAGTGTGTGTGTGTGTCTGGGTGTTCCATCCTTTCTGCCTGTCACCAATTCATTGATCTGTGTGGCCCAGTTGGCAGAGCGCTGAAGGCAGACAGGGATACAACATAAACCCAGCCATTAACCAGAGCTGGTGGCACAGTCTCCCAGAGAGAGCACATGACAACAGCTGCCCTGTCCCGGCGCAGAAGCCAGGCTGAGAGCACACTATACGTCAGCCTGAGGGAGAGGGAGTGAACAAGGAGAGGAGTGGAAGGGCTGGAGCTACTCAATGCACAAGACTCCACAGAGCAAACAGTGAGCCTGTGACTTGGCCTGGGTGGGGCTTCTTTGGACAAACTCAGACTTCTAGAGGCAGCGTGTCTCCAAGGTGGATTGTGTCATGTGATGTGGGTGATGTGATCGGCTACAACCCAAAAGGGTTATAAGCGAGTCGACGGGTCGTCTTTACATGCACAGCACACTGAGCAGGGAACAAACAGCACGCTTCACCACTACAACATGGCTGCTGGCGTTTGCAATAACAACCAATTAGAGCCAGGCTTCATGAACAAACGCACAGTTCCCAGAAGGCCCAGTTTCCCCCGCTTTGGTCTCCTCAGCTGAGCTCATTGTTGACCATGAAAGGAGGTAATTTAAGCAGATTGAATGACTAGGCAATGAGTCACCATGCATGTGGCTAGCGCAAACATTGTGGGGAAGAAGACAACCAAAACTAAGTTGTACTTCTCACTCATGTTCCTCTCCTGTTACAAGATGGTGCTGACATTACCCGGTACTTTAGGGGAATTTGATTTGACAGTCATGGATTTGTATAGGGATAGTGCCCGATCAAACACTCACTGACCCAGCCCCACTGGAGTGAGATCATGGCTGCAGTGATGTCAGCGGTTGTGAGAGAGAGAGAGAGAGAGAGAGAGAGAGAGAGAGAGAGAGAGAGAGAGAGAGAGAGAGAGAGAGAGAGAGAGAGAGAGAGAGAGAGAGGGAGGGAGGGAGGGAGGGAGGGAGGGAGAGAGGGAGGGAGAGGGAGAGGGAGAGGGAGAGGGAGAGGGAGAGAGGGAGAGGGAGAGGGAGAGGGAGAGGGAGAGGGAGAGGGAGAGGGAGAGGGAGAGGGAGAGAGTCTCAGAATAGCTCCAGATCTGACAAGCACTCTGGAGAAAAGGGAGAGAAAGGGAGAGGGAGGGGTGCTGAGGTCTTTCCTGCTTGGCAGGGAAACAGACTGGCATTCCTGGCATTTCGGAACACACACAATTTCCCAACACAGGTTTCGACCTAGCAGATAGTGCCATTAAAAAGAATGGCAGCAGGTATAAATCAAAGTCCTCTGTTCATCTTCCACACAGGGTTGAACAAGCTGAAACACAGCAATCTATTACGAGCATTCATCTGGCCACTGTGGAAAGGTGAACTTCAATAGTGGACAGAAACTGAAGCCTTGGATTAATTTCCTGGAGGTTAACCCAATGCAGCTGTATGGACAGAGTAACAGACCAGTAGAACAAATACCAAAATGCAAGCTGGCACAAAAGACCCAGGTCAACATCCCAGTCATCTAGGAGTCAGTAGAGAAGTGCTGCTCTGCAAGAATCTACTGGGTTCCTGTAGGGGAAATGACTCAGTGATCGGATGCCAGTCAGTTCCTGCAGGCCTTTGATAGCCTGCATAGCGCCAGTGGATCAGGGGATCATCTGTTGAGCCATTTAACTCAACAGGGAGAGAAAAACACCCACCGTGAACACGTGACAAGGTCATTCTGCTCCCACCGTGAACACGTGACAAGGTCATTCTGCTCATATTTAACAACACTAACCGAGCACAACTTTGACAGACTACAAACCCCTAGTTGAACATGGTCTCAGGTGATGAAACATCAAAGTGAAACATGTGATGCACTTGACAGCGCAGCACGTATAACCTTAAGCGATGCACTATCAGGCACAGGGAGCACAGGCTTTGAAAGCAGACTAGCCAGTTGAGGGTGAGTTATCCACAGCAGTAAAGGTCAGAGTCCCTCTGGAGTGGCTGTTTGCTAATTCAATAGAGTGAGAGAACAGCAATTAAGGAGCTCGCTTGATGCGAGACAGGGAACACACACAGACATCTTTCACCACAGCAACCTACACCAGCATGTCTGTAAAGTAGACATGCTGGTGTAGGATCCCCTCAGCGGACCGCAGCTATACACATGATGTGGCACGATGACTACATGTCACTGTGTGTTTAAACTAAACTTGGGAAATACTTGATTGGGCTGACATAAGGGGTTGCCATGCAAAAGGGAGATCCATGGTCTGAATGGAGGGACAGGGCACATGAACAGACACCCCTTAATGACAGACAGCTGTTTCAGAGCCTGGAAAACAAGACTGGAGAACACAGACAACAAAGCAGGCTGCCGGCCTCCAGCCCTAAGCTGACGTCTGGCTGCTGTCAGAGCGTTGGGAGGCAGCACTGGTGTGCCAGAACCTAATGAAGACTGAGGGGAAAACGCCACCTCCAGCACAGGCTTTCAGGGAGAAATGGAATTTAATCTGATCTTTTGCGAACATGGTACTTTTCCACATTGCCCCTCGAGGGCTGTGATGGGAGAACACGAGTACCCATTCCTTTCTGAGAGGCTTGGCTTGCTAGGCTAACATGCTAGCTCTGAAGAGCCAACTCTCGATAGGGGACACGAGAGCATGCCTTCACCAAAGTGTTTCAAAAGCTAATGACACCTTATCCGACATGCAACGCCTTCAGAGAAGCTTGTAGGTCTTTCACACGACTTTAACACAAACAATAATCCCTGCCTCACACGGCATACCAACACTTTTTTGGATGGGGCTTGTAATCAGACTTAAAGCAGTTTGCTTCCTTTGTCTTGTCTTTCTTGACATTTGACACACTAAACATTTACTAGCACGATGGGCACCGCAAGAGAAGGGGGGATTTGAGTGGTGTATCTTTGGAAGAAAAGTCACAACCACAAACTGACCTGTGAATCCTGCAGTCACAGGAAATGCATCACTGAGCAATGGGTTTCCGCTACTTCCTGTCTGTTAAACCACACTCAGAAACAAACTTCTCTCTTCGCAAGAGTGGAAAGTTCTTTTACATCCCCCTTCCTTTCATTTGACTGATAAGAGCTTGTCCTCAAGTAGTAGTAGTAGTAGTAGTAGTAGTAGTAGTAGTAGTAAGGCAAGGATCTTTTCAATATTTAAAATACTTTATTTAAGATTAGCTCCTTAAAAGCACCTGTCTTTTTACATGGAAACTAGAGCAGTGAAACAGCAGACCTATTGAAATACCATGAACAGAATGGCTACCTTCAGAAAATCTACCTTCAAACAAAAATGTAACTTGGAGAGCAAGATTATTGTTAATCAGAAAGGTTTAGATGGACTAAGATAGTCTGATAGGATCCTCACCATTCAGCACAACTCCACACACCACCACCCACCCATACATCACTCTTTCGGATGTGTCGCAGTGAGGCTCTGCTCATTGGTTTCACACCAATTCTGAGAAGTAGAAGCACGTGTCAAAGTGGTCCCTACAGAAGCCCTAAATCTGCAGTTCATTACATCAAAATTGAAACCTTTTTATTTATTTTTATATAAAACAGATAGTGCTAGGTGTGTACAGAGCAGGGCCCCAGAATATCTTTTTTCATCAGCCATTTATTTATTTAACGATTGGTACTGCCTTAGTAACCCTAACCCTAACATGCTTAGTCTTACAGCCCGCCCTCTAGGTGATGAGCATACTGTGGAACAACCCTACATTGCAACTTCAGTCCTCCAATATGTCCCAGCATTACCATTTTGTCTAGCTATTTCTTAGCATGAAACCCCCCATTTCACACAAACATATCTTACATGAATACATTAATACCAGAACCTGATAGCACAAATGATCGATCGAGACATCATGATCACCATTGTTTCAATCAAAAAGGTATCACGATTCACTATATCTTACCAGTCACCAAGGAGCTCAGAGAGATCAAGACCAGGTATTCTGATGGTCACATGGTGAGGTCCTCTGTCAGATCTACCCCCAGAGAAAAAAATTCTCATGTGTGTGTGCAACAGGCCACACACAACGGAGGAAGAATACTAGTTGTGAAAAGAGGACAGGAAATTGCAGCAAGAGCTTGAGCACACACAAGCCTGCCACCATATTAGAGATAGAGCATGAGATCAGTGCTGTGTTGCTGTTTTCCATGAAGCCACTCGACATGTTAGCCTTTGCCACGTCGTCATCATCAGCAACAGAAACAGACATCAAACGGACTACAGATATGAGTAAATCTACGCAAAAGAGGAAACATGAAAATCCCACGTTGGAAGATGAGTCTTAGTTCACGGCTGGCCCTCAATTCTATTGATACGAATGCCAAGTAAAATATAGGGTCACACGTTAACTTTTTCACCCTACCTATAAACTTTTTCACAAACACATGGTATGAGCATGGCTTATGCATTGTAACAAAGGCATATTTATTCATTCGTCATGTGCAAACTGTCATGCAATACCTTGTTCTGTAAGAGATAACGGTTTTAAGTGGAAAAACACAGACACCAGAGTTATGCATTTCTCCTCATCTGGGCTGCCCATGACTTTCCCCTTCAGAATGTTTGTCATGCTTCAGTTTGAATACTTGTCTGTTGTTTTGGCTTCTGAGAGAGAACAATGTGGTACATGACACAACTGGAAGAGTGAAACACTATCAGCCTCCTAGAGCATCCTAACACAGCAAAGAAACCAACAGATACCACGTCCGAGCATATGGCCATGATACCATTGTCACCTTTTGCACACAACTAAAACACTCCACTGCTCTCTTGCTTAAAACAAGGTTGAAAACGTACTTTAATCTCTTTGGGGTTTGATGCTAACTTGTGGTGAATCTGAGTGGGTGTGAAAAAGCCCCTCCCATGCCCTTTTATGCATACACACACACACACACACACACACACACACACTGATGTGTTTACATACATACCGATGCAGACATGTCAGAGCACAGGTTGCTCGAGGGAGTGGAATCAGAAAGGACCATACCCGGCACATACCAGCACAACAACCATGCTTTACACACACACCCACTCATCGAGTGAAAACAAAACCTACTGTTCAATTCTTGCCTCTTCCCCCGTACAGCAAACCACTAAGATGTGGTGTCAATTCTCCCAACCAGGCACCCAGGTCACATGTTTTGCAACACGTTCTCCAAGATGCAAGGTTCATAGGATGGCATTCCACTAAAATGGAGGACAAAAACAGCCAAGATAAGCTTTGTTGTTGCTTTGCCTCCATCAAAACGAAGCACCATGCTGAAGGCTGAGTGACAGCATACCAGGCCTGTGTCTCTTGGAGCGGGGACTTGGGATTCTGAGAGCTCTAACGAGTATGCATACCAAACAGGTCTGGACACAAGCAGGCTGGTGAGTCCACCTCTCGTTGGGCAGGCATGCTGCACCACACAACACGCAGCACGCCCACGAAGCCAAGCTGCAATCCTCTGCTTCAGCTGACTCCATCTTATCACAGGCTTATCACAGGCTTTGGGCTCCAAAGCTTCCATGAGTTAAGACAAATGGTTGCATCTCAATTGGGCCTTGCATGGGAGACAAAAAGGTCTACCAGCTGAAATGGCAATAAATTGTGAAGATGATGACTTTGTTTGCTGAGTCAGTTGGTGAAGCCACGGATTAAGGCTGAAACAGGCTCATTTGCAGCTTTAGTAAAGATTTTGAGATTAGGAAAAAGTGAGCTGTCTGTAAACACCCAAACAATCACCAGATCAGCTCTTACAATGTTATCCCCGCCAAAGCCTGGCAGATATGGACCTCTAACAGCTTAAAAGCTAAGACTGAGGCTAAGATTGATAGAGAGGCTGAGAGACAGTTCAATTCCATCAAGTGGGTTTATCTAATTTCAGACAGCAGGATACCAGGTTAGTAAAGTATAACATATCTGCACTCCAGGCCCTAATCTAATCTACAAAGCAGTAAAAGTTTGTCTCAGGCCCTGTCTCAAAATGACTGACGAGTCATTCCTTAGTGACATCACACAGATACACCTCAAATCAAGACCAGGGATAACAATTGTTTTGAGTGAACTAAACCAGCCTTAGAACAGCTTTTATGTCTTCACCTGAGTAATTTGGTATTGCCTGTCTGAAGTGTTACAGCACTAAAGGAGCAGCGTACACGTAACTCTGTCAACAAAGTCTCATGGTTTTGAGGGAGGAGTCAGAGCGGAGAAAGAGGTCAAAGTTACATGAAGTAAAGTTAGAAAACTGTAATTGTCAGGTTAGTGAGTAAGCTTTGTTCCCTCAGAGCCTATCCCCAAGTAGGTTGACAAGGCAGTGTACAGTTTTACTCCTTGAGATTTCAAAATCACTTTAAACTACAACATTTTACATGTGAAAGTAGTTGAAAATTCTGTCTGTGTTTTCTTCTCCTCCAGGCATTGTTTGGGGCTGTGTGCAGCTTGGAGAGAGGTTAACCAGCCCAGGTCAATATTTGAGAAGCAGCACAGTGCTTTATGAAACGGATCGTTTGTTTATGATAGCAGAATGATGAGGAAGGTGGACCATTGGAGCAGGAGATGAGGACAATAAACGCCATGGCCATGGAGACAAACAGAGAACACTGACCTGGGCTTGTGTAACAAGCGCTACATGACAAAGTGTTATTGTTCAACCACTAGATATGGGGCAGACAAGTACAGGCTATGTGACCCCTGTGATCATTGTGCATAATATTTGTCCAAACATGAAATGTAATTGATTATGACATACACAGAGTATTGCAAAACTGGGAAAGAGTCTGTTACTTCTGTATGTTACACTGGTTCTACAGTGAAAAGGTTCTACATGAAAGTAACATACAATGATCTCTGGGGGTTGGGGGGGTACTGTGACTTCCCCATCTGATAATCACAATGCCAAAACAGATATGGTAAACAAGGAGTGGCTGTTGCTTAGCAACAGTGCCACAGAGAGGGTTTGTGAAGCTGGCGCAGAGATGTGTCTAGTGTGTGTGTGTGTGTGTGTGTGTGTGTGTGTGTGTGTGGTGTGTGTGTGTGTGTGTGTGTGTGTGTGTGTGTGTGTGTGTGTGTGCGTATTAGGGGCTCCTTCACTAACAGCGCTCGGGTGTCTGAGACCACACACACTACAGGCTGAGCCTGAAAGTGAGACACATGGAAACAAACATACAGGACAGTATGAGAGAAAAAAGAGACAGATAGTGACCTAAAGACAAAGAGATGGAGGGGGCTGCCATTATTGGAAGTGACGCCCCTTTAGGGTTCTTCAAAAAGCTTGTCTCTGTGAAGAAGTAAGTGGGTGCAAATGAATCAAGCAACTGAGAATTGGCCATTTTCAAGCTCCAATATACCAGCATCCATTTCCTGACTAAATCTCTGAGAGAAAGAAGGATAATCATGTAAATGGTGCCATCATTCACAGCTCAGACACTCAATTGAACAATTTAACGCTGGGAGAGGAAAGGAAAATGACTGTTTTGCTGCCAATGAGGTGGAACTAATGAGCACCACTTGAGAGGAGGTGGTGATTAAGGTAAAAGGTGAGTGAAAGAGGACAAAGTTCTCTCCTAGTTTCGACTTGAGTTTAAATAGATAGGCAGTTTTCCAGGGAAAATATGTGTCACACTATCGGTTGTTGAAGTGTTGGGGTTTCAATTCATCCGATTCCATTTTCAGGGAGCAACTTTGAATAAGATTTGTCAGAACATGTTAACGTATCTGAGCACCGCTGTACAATTGTGTCTTCAACCTGCCCCGTCACACTTAATAGTGAGGTTTGAGTCTAAGATAAAACACCACTATTGATCTACCCTCATCTGAGAAGAACAATCATGACCTGGCAAAAACTGCTAGCCGGCCAGCCTGTGTTACTGTTTACCACATTAGCATTGAACATCAGTGTCCAAAGGCGAGCAGTTCTCAGGGAGGGGGGTATTTCAGCTCCACTTCTGAGAAACATGAGCAATGACATCATAAAAGTATTCTTAGCATTCTTGTGTTGAAAAGGAATCCACACAAGGAGTCCCTGAACAGATACAGTGCATGGTTCCATGCAACATAATTCAATGCTGGAGACTTAACAAGGCCTCAAACTACTTTCAGATGCAACACACCACAAAGAACTAAGAATCACACGACTCTGCCTGGTAGCCATTGGGTTTTTGTCCACAGATGTTCACACTATGTCAGATGTTTACACTATGTTTAACACAGTGACCACATGCAGCATCTCTTTCTGTGAAACAGTTCTATTCTTGTGCTTCAGACTTGGGGGGCTGGTCTCCATGGATGAGGACCCTTCAGAGTGTCTGAGTGACGAGCGAACACAGAGGAGTGGTAACTGAGCTGGATCACGGTTGAAGCGGACAGTTTTCCACATGGCTGACCGCTGAAGCCCACTCCAGACACGGACACCAGTCAAACTGGTAGTCGGGGGGAAAGCCAAACCACATTCAGACTGGTATTCTTCCAGACAGAGCATGCTCTAGATTGCCTGATTGTAATACACGATGCTGCAGTAAACTCTCTAGTGGTAATGTCAGTGTTAAGACAGCCATCAATCAGACTTGAATGGGTTGAGAGTTGCAAACTTGCTAAGATGTCATTTTGGGGCGCTAGTTTGAGACGCCAAAGGTTGTTAGGGTTTTTCAGGAGGAGTTGGAATGGAAGGTTAAAATGACATGAAAAAAACATTCTATTTTTCTATGTCAGTTAATGCCCCTTTATTTAAAAGTTGAAAAATGCCTTCCAAAAACAGAGCACGTTATCGAAAAAGATAATACATCAAGGCTCCGTAGAATCCCCAAAGTTGTACGTTTTACTGGGTTGCAATATGATTTATCAGTCAAGTCCGCAGTACTGATACCAGTATGTTGTTATTGGTGTCCAACTGAGTGTGCACATTACTTCCAACTTTACCCAACAACACTAAAACTAAATATGCATCACATTGTCACAAATTCTTTGGCCAAGCTGTTGTAACAAGCTAACAGCAGATTTAGATCTGGATCTACATTGCCACAGTGCAGCCATGATGTGGCATAACTGGAAATGCAATCCGTTCAAATAGAAAGGTGTGAGCAGCTATTCCAGGTACAATTATTTCTCTTCCCGGGATTTGGCTGCCTGGGGGCAAATACAGGGTCAAAAACACCTGTCCACACCTTGAGGCTTGGGAGGAGGAGGCACTAAAGGGAAGAGGGGGAGGGGTTGAAGGGACTGATGACCTCATACGATCTTCCTAGATAACCAGAATAAACGGATGTGTAGCATGTGACGATCCTGTGTTGTCCCCAAACGAGATAAGATCCCAATCAGCAGTTCCAGGAACGATATCTCATCTTAGTTTTGGAGATTGTAACCCTACGTTAGGCTGTGATCCTCCTGAGTGGTTGGAATACTGAGCCCTATGCCTTCATCGCTCTTGTCCTCAGTACCTGTGAACAAGGCCCTGCCAGTCCCAGCACGTCAGGGAGGGAAGCGCACTTGCAGCATCGGGAGAGTGTCTTGGTTGCTCAATAGAAAAGGTGAAAAGCATATGGAAACATGATGCAAATGGACCCAGACAAAGAGCCTTCAGCCAGCAGGACAACACAGTGTTCCTCACAAAGCCCTGAAGCCTTCACGTGAATACTGGCCAGAAACAGAAAGGAGTCCACAACAGGAAAAAAACATTTCCCATCAATAGCTGTAAACAGCTGAATACAGTTATATGAAAGTGTGTCTCTGGTCTAGTCTGGATGGATGGGTGCTCCCTTTCATCTCTGTGAGTTTGGCTTGACTTTTTTTGGGGACTGCATCCACCTGAGGGTGGGGGAAGATGAATCAGATCCCCTCTGGCACCTTGTGACCTTCTTCAACCCTTCTCCTTTCACTGAGACCCTAGCTGTCTGAAATCTAAACCCTAAGGTAGACCCAAAAACAAAAGAATGAAAGGCGTGGACAAACCCTGTCCCATCCCCCTCCTCTTAATTACCTGCAGATCAGGCAGCCCTCCCCCTCACACACACACACACACCTCTTCTGAGAGCACCAGAGAATCATTGGCATCCTTCCCGTTGATCCCAGGTAGTATCAAGGCAGCACAAGTGTCAAGCCGGTATGCCACAAGTTCTTATTTACCCATCATCAACCTCAATACGTCAGTTGCTGCCCACGGCCATTCGGTGCCAGCCACAGGATAGGTTACTGAAGTGAGAACCTACCCAACCCTCTACTGTTCCACATGCAGACATGCCAAACCAGTGCTGACTAAACCCAACCCTCATACTTCCTC